>NC_079400.1:18175559-18324237 GCF_029220125.1 Pseudoliparis swirei
GCATCAGCGGTAGGTTTACTTCTGCCCTCAAGCCAGATTTAGTTTCTTCCTTTCAGGCTGATTTCAGTCCTGAAACCAAAGGCCTGCTCCAACAAAGCAAAACATTATCTTTTTCTGTTTGGTGAAAGGCTTTTGGAAACAAATAAACCTCCATTCAAAGCTGCATGCACGACTTCCTCCAATAATATCAGATGTGTGTTGAGTGCAAAAGGGTCCAAACTTTTAAGACACCTCCTCAGGTTGAATCATCCAACTCAAGGTCGGATTCTGAAAAGTATGACTCACCGAAAAGCCTTTTAGTGGTAAGAGCACAAATCACAATTCTAGAAAACGAGCGCAGCCCGGGGTTCAGTGGAAGTGAAAGTAGTCCAGCAGCACGTCACACGTCGTGACCCTTGTTACTCCGTGACTACGGGTTGCAGTGCTGGGAAACGGCGGCGGAGTGGCGCGCCTGCAATGTTCACAAATTGGGATTATTACAGAACACCCTCGGTGCACTGAAATATGGATAAGAGAGAGAGAGGGGGGGGGGGGCGTGTTGGGGTCAAGCTGCCTCTGTGATGTTCAACCGGAACGACACACACAAGTCATTTCGTTGTTTAGCTAACGGTGGGCGCTGATTACTACGAGCAAAGAGACCTCTTTTTTTTTCCAGGGCTGCAATTTGCATAAATTATAAGTGACAACAAAAAGAAAGAAAGAAGGGATAAACATTAAATCAACATGCAAAAGAAGCAGAGGGAATAAAAAAGGGAGGACATGAAGCAAATGTATGACTTTAGTAAAAATGCATGAACCGTCTCATCACTGTGACGGGCGGAGGCCAATAAGCGGGAGGGGAATGTGGCGTTGGTGAGGGGGGAAAGACGAGAAGGAGGAACAAGGGAACAAGACAATCACAGGAAGTGAAGGAGTGAGACGCGTAGAGATAGAAAAATAAAATCAGTCTTGTCTGTAATGTTTAAAAGCACTGGCTTTGTCAAATAGGCATATTAGATGAATAATTCAAGGCGGCTGGCGGGCTGGAGGGTTAGAGGAGGGGTGTGTGTGTGTGTGTGTGTGTGGTGGTGGGGGAGGGGGGTGAAAAGGGGAGACGAGTAGCAGGCTGGACTGGATGTCGGTGATGCATCAGTGGAGACGGCCGCTACGCGTGTTTGTGCCACAGCGTTTGGTGAGAAGATGAGAAACGGAGACGGAGAGTGTGTGTGAGAGTGTGTGTGAGAGTGTGTGTGAGAGTGTGTGTGAGTGTGTGTGTGAGAGTGTGTGTGAGAAAGCGCTGACAGGGGAATATCCTCGTTAGCATATCTCACTCAGTGACACTCTGATGAGCGATCACGGGAGAACCCGAGGCGCTCTGTCTATAAACCAATACGCCCTAAAGCCCCCCCGACAGGAGGCCCGTCATCGACCAGGCGGACCTCGAAGAGGACGAGGAAGAACGAGAAGGGAACCAAAAGGAGAACAAGCGGAGATCAAGGAAGCTCAAAGGATGATTTGATCTCCACCAGCGACCTCCGAGGCGTGAGGCCGAGAGCGCCGCGCCGCTGTTGCATTTGAAACCTCGGTATCGGGGCTTTTCTCACACTAACGGGCTTCTCCCAACTATTCATCCACTCTGTCACATTGAACGTGTTTGAACTCTAATGTTTACTTCTGGTCACATGACGTCTATTCTTCTGTCCATCCTGGAGAGGGATCCTCCTCTGTTGCTCTTCTTCCCTTTTTTTTTCTCCGTTTCTTATTTCGTGGGAGTTTTTCCTGATCCGATGTGAGGTCAAAGGTCAGGGATGTCGTATGTCTACAGCAGGGCTATTCAACTTCAGTAGCAAGTGGGCCGAATAAGAAAATCACGGGGGGTGTGAGGGCCGCACAGAATATTGATCAAATCAGCACCCGATGCTCACCTGTGCGAGAAGGATTGTTGACGGGGGGGGGGGGGGGGGGGGGTTTGGTAGAGGCAACAGTGAGACTCGATGGCTCTGGGTTAGACGTCTCAATGTATAAAAGAGGCGTGTCCGTCAGTTTTATTTTTTCTTACCAAGCTATAGTGATTTGCAGGCAGTCTTGCGGGCCAGAGTTAAACTCAAACGGGCCGCATCCGGCCCGCGGGCCGCTAGTTGAATAGGCCTGGTCTACAGACTGTAAAGCCCTCTGAGGCAAATTTGTGATATTAGGCGATACAAAATAAACTGAATTGAATCTTAACATGGAGGAGCGACACTATTGAACCTCCTGCCTTGAAGGAAAGAAAAAGTCGAGGAGAAGTTACAGCGATAAGCACACAGAGTCTTCACAGTTATATTATTATATGATTATATAATGATAAGTGAGAGCCATCAGGAGTCAGCTGCCGGGAGTGGCAGTTTCATACTTAGTCTTTCATGCAGGATATGGTTTATGGTACTGAGCATGTTTTATGTGATTAAGACTCGAGTTGAGGTGTTTGAGGTTAGAGTCTCAAAGGAGGTCAAAGGTCAAAGGTCACATAGGAAACATCTTCAGGATCTAAGGAGTCACGAAAAGAAGAGAGTGAAGCGACGTCTGGACGACGCCACTGACGCCTATTACTGAGAGGTTCATCTGGCACACACACACACACACACACACACACACACACACACACACAGATAGCTGTCAGAGCGTCTGATGCAGTAAGTCAAAGACAAAAATAGGATCCCAAACATTAGCCTTCCTCCATAATTCCTGCTAATCCAAACACTAACAGTGAGGAAGTCTCATCGAGGAGGAGATGAAGAGTCGAGGATCCTGTGTGGGGAAAGATATCTGGATTAATTAGCATGTTGTGCGTGTGTGTTAGTGTGTTAGTGTGTTTGTGTGTGTGTGTTTGTGCGTTCGCTTTGTAGAGCGCGTGCCAGAAATCCACCCGCATGGCGGTGGACGCATGTGTTTGTGTGTGTTAGTGTGTTTGTGCGTTTGACGCGACGCGGTGGGGTAATTGTCGGCGTATTATATCCTCTATCCGCGGAGCCGCCACCTCATCAGTGGATGTTCACTGACATAAGAAGCGTGTGTGATTGGATTTCACGTGTTTTTAATCACTCCGCCTCTATTTTTTGCTCATGTTGTCGTGTGTGCGTGTGTGTGTGTGTTGGGGGGGGGGGGTCTGTCTAATTACAAGGATGGATTACATTTCAATGTCAACAATGTCAATCACGGCGGTGAACTCACGCAGGGGAATCTGGAGGCTCTGAACCAATCAAGGCCCTTGAGTGTGTTCTTGTATCCTTGTGAGGACCGTGTCCCACGAGGAGAGCCTTGTGTGAAGGGCCACAGAGGGCCAGAGGGCCACAGCGAGCCACAGAGGGCCATGAGGGCCACAGAGGGCCACAGCGAGCCACAGAGGGCCACAGAGGGCCAGAGAGCCACAGAGAGCCACAGAGGGCCATGAGGGCCACAGAGGGCCACAGCGAGCCACAGAGGGCCACAGAGGGCCACAGAGGGCCAGAGAGCCACAGAGGGCCACAGAGAGCCACAGAGGGCCAGAGGGCCACAGCGAGCCACAGAGGGCCACAGAGAGCCACAGAGGGCCAGAGGGCCACAGAGGGCCACAGCGAGCCACAGAGGGCCACAGAGGGCCAGAGAGGGCCACAGAGGGCCAGAGAGCCACAGAGGGCCACAGAGAGCCACAGAGGGCCATGAGGGCCACAGGGCCACAGAGGGCCACAGAGGGCCAGAGGGCCACAGAGGGCCAGAGAGCCACAGAGGGCCACAGAGGGCCACAGAGAGCCACAGAGGGCCAGAGGGCCACAGAGGGCCAGAGAGCCACAGAGGGCCACAGAGGGCCACAGAGGGCCACAGAGAGCCACAGAGGGCCAGAGGGCCACAGTGAGCCAGAGGGCCAGGGCTCTCCTCCTTCTCCGGGAAACTAAAGCATGTGAGGGGATGTTGACTGACAGGCAGGGGGGCAACACGCCGACCTGTGTGTGTGTGTGTATGTGTGGGTGTGTGTGTGTGTGTGTGTGTGTGCCATCATTGCCAGCCTCGGTATGTGCAAGTATGTGTGTGCAGCCGTCACACATGTGCACGAGGGTGTCTCAGTGTGTGTGTGTTTGTGTGTGTGTGCACATGCAAAAGAGAGAGAATAAGTGTGTGTTTGTGTGTATGTGTGTGTGCACATGCAAATGAGGAGGAGAAGAAGAAGAAGGAGGAAGAGTAGAAGAAGACGGAGAAGGAGAAGATATACAATAATAATCTGCAGCAATTATTATGTTTCTCAATTTGGGGAACCATCCAACACACACACACACACACACACACACACACACGGTGCGTCTCCCCCCGCGTCTCGGCCTCTCCAGTCGGCGTGCCGCGTAAATAATGGCATTGGGCCATGCAGCCAGCAGGTGTCCGGTGGAGGGGAGGAGAGGAGGGGAGGAGGAGAGGAGGGGAGGAGGGGAGGAGAGGAGAGGAGGAGAGGAGGAGAGGAGGAGAGGAGGAGAGGAGGGGAGGAGGGAGGAGGAGGGGAGGAGGAGAGGAGGGGAGGAGGAGGAGGAGGAGGAGAGGAGGAGGAGGAGGAGGAGGAGGAGGAGGAGGAGAGGAACGTCCACGAGAGAGAGAGAGGGAGGAGGAGGAGGAGGAGGAGGAGAGGAGGAGGAGAGGAGGAGGGAGGAGGAGGGAGGAGAGAGGAGGAGGGAGCAGGAGGAGGGGAGGAGGAGAGAGGAGGGAGGAGGAGAGGAGGAGGAGGGAGGAGAGGAGGGAGGAGGGAGGAGAGGAGGAGAGGAGGGAGGAGGGAGGAGAGGAGGAGAGGAGGGGAGGAGGAGAGGAGGAGAGGAGGGGAGGAGGGGAGGAGGGGAGGAGGAGATGAGGAGAGGAGGAGAGGAGGGGAGGAGGAGAGGAGGAGCTCCACGTCCAGACTAACTAGAAACAATCTTCCATCTCCACTCTGAGCGAGTGGGAGTCCGTCGGTGGTGTGAAGAACGGTATTGTGGGTAAATGTCACAGAGAGCCTTCTGTTCCATATTTCACTAAGTGAACAAGGGAGGAGAGAAAAAAAGAGAAGAAGAAGCCTCCACGGGCAGATCCACTTTGGTCTGCTCTAAAAAATGAACAAGAGGAAGAGGAGGAAGAGGAGGATGAGTCTTCTAGTTCCATAACGACATCCTCTTAGGACAAAGACACTCATGCAACTGCTGGGCAACGATTACAATGATCCTTCATGAAAAATGAAAAAACATGGGACACATTGTTCTGAAAAAAGACTTCTTGCCCATATTTCAGGTTATTATACATTGTACAGCATATATATATATATAAATATATATATACATATATCTATATCTAAATATATATATCTATATATCTCTATATAGATATATAGATACATATTTATTTATTTAAACAACACACATGCACATTAAATATATTCCTCATTTTCTTTCTGTTCTGTAAAATGTATATTTGACATATACTGTATATATAAATTTTATATATACGTATATAAAATATTAATCTTTGATATATATATATATATAACATAAATATATTTGACATATACATCTATAAATCTCTGACATACATATATATATATTTTATTTAAATCTTTTGACATACATATATTTGTAAAATCTTAATATTTGACATATATATAAAATATAAATATTTGACATACATATATTTGACATATATATATATAAATCTCTGACATATATATATATTATATATATCTTTTACATACATATATATGCAAAATATAAATCAATGACATATATATATATATATATAAAATATAAATCTTTGAAATGGAAACATTCCTGTGTGTGAAGTTACTTTACAGAGCTTGTACATTAAAGATTAGTGGTTCAACCTTTGAAAAACAATTACATAACTACATTTCATTCAGCTGACAGTTTTCATCCAAAGCTACTCACAATAAATGAACCACGAGTACAAACGCAGAACAACAGAGTACAATTTATTCAAGGACGCCAAACTACAAAGTGCTCTAAGTAAGTGCCATTTAACAGCTACTAAAGTGATATATATATATATATATATATATATATATATATATATAGGTATATAGTTCAGTCTTGATTTTCAGGTGGTGTGCAGACATCCACTGTGAAGTGTCAGACAGGCAGAGACTCGTGCTGCTACCTGTGTTTGGGGGAAACGGAGCCTTGAGGGACCCCAGTAGTGAGAGGAAGAGGAGGGGACCCAGGACGGAGCCTTGAGGGACCCCAGTACTCAGACGCAGATCCTCTGAAGGTAACTCTGGACTTCTCTCTTAAAGTGTTAATGACATCCGGGTTTGATGGCTGTCTCCAACATGATGTCATACATGTTTAAACCCTCTTCCTCTTCGGGCATGCTCTGCTCTCTGCTTTTAAGCGTGACATTTTAGATTAAAAAAACTTTTCTTTGCAATTGAAATGAGAGAAAAGAAAGAAGAAGCTTCTCCTTGAAGCAGGAAGACAACAAACCATTTAAATGTTCTCACGACACCCTTTGATTATTATAATGAAGTTATGTGCCGCTACTTTTCTGTTAACCGCGATTAACCCAGCCGAGGGGGTACCTGAACTCTCTGACATGTCGTGTCCCCCCCAATCAACTCATCATGACTAATCCATATCATCTTGCAATAGACGGAGATTATTTATGGCTTTAATGCAACAGTTGGGACGCATCTGCGACCCGTCAAGACTACGTGGATGGAGCCGATCCGCCACATTGAATAAAATGACTCATGCATCATTTTGACCTCGGCCGATTGGTAGAGTCATCAAAACATGCTCCGTCTTGGCGAGCGAGCGCCGATCCCCGGCCAGCTCTCCCAGTCTGTCTCGCTGGCTGCAGGCCCAGAGGGGCAGGGCGGGGAGGGGGGGGGGGGGATGGATGGGCCCCGTCGAATGGCTCCCCTGTTGCCCAGATGGCTCGCTCTGTCAGCGGGCTCACCACCGGGGAGGGGTGGCACCCTGACGTCAGGCCACGATTGGATATGCCAACTTTCATTTTCTTTGACCTCGGGAACGTCCACTTCCGGAGCATTTCTTGAGATTCTTATCACATCCTTTCCCTCAGCAGATGGAATGATGCCGTCTTTCACTTCTGTAATGAAGAGAAGTCGGCCTCAGGCAGCAGTTTAGGGGGAAAAGCTAAAAAAACGATAAAGTTCGGGACCAGATGGTGGACGTCGAGTCCTTTCCCATCGGCCTCGTTTGGTCCGAATTTTCTGACTTTTCATGTTTGATCCGAACATTAATGACAGGTGTGAAACCTCCTCAGATCACGGGACCGCGCGTTCTAGCGTTAGGACTTTTGGACCAATCACAGGGAAGCAGTTCTTCCGTACGCTTGCATGATTGCAGTGTGAAACCAACAAAGTGTACAATGTAAGAGGAAGTGCACACCTTGGTTTGGACTTTCAGGTGTGAGAAGACAAACAGACGAGCGTTCAGCAGCTGGAGAGACATGAGTGCTACAAGGAGAATATTGGATCTTTTATATATATATAACATAATAATATATATATGTAAAATATATATATTATTTGATATATATATAAAAGATACAATATAAATATTTTACATATATATTTAATATATATCTAAAATATATATGTGTAAAAATACATTATATCCAGATCTATTTTATATACATATATAAATTGATATCTCTTATATATAAATATCTATATCTTGTATATAAAAAAGATATATATATATATAAAATATATATCTTTTACATATATATATATACATATATATATATATGACTTGTCCGCCATATATAATGTGTATATATATATATATATATATATACACTCTTTGCTTTTAAAACCCAGTGTGTCCATGTTTCCAGACACCCGCTCACTCGGCTAACAGCATGTAACCCAAAATATCTGTCGGCCAAATTGATGGAGTCGACGTGTGACGATAACTTTTTGGATCCCATTAGAGCCCAAAAACACTCAGACGGAGGTGAGAACAAGCTCCGCTTGAGTCTCCGGGGGAAACATTCCCTCAAGCCTCCATTCTCACTCATGTACGCTCAAAAGCAGGTGACCTTTGACTCAGAGTCCCCTACATGTACTCATGTACTGCATTATGGACTCCAGACCCGGGCTGCTGATGAAAGTGTTGAAAGGGGGAGGGGGGAGGAGGGCTTTAGATCAAAAAACACGGTCTGGCTTTTATCCGTCGCAGTGGAACACATCTCCTGCAGGAGCAGAGAGCCAAGGTCACGCCACTGACCTCTAGCCTGTCCAGGAAGATGCCATCTTATGAGGACTTTTTAAAATACGATTCTTTTCTTGCAGTATTAACCCAGTGATTTTATAATATATATATAGAGACTTTATATTATTAAACTAGTGATTTTATATTATATATATATATTTTATATTGTTAAACCGGTGATTTTATATTATATATATATTATATTTTATATGATTAAAGCAGTGATTTTATATTATATATATTATATTATTAAACCAGTGATTTTATATGATATATATATATTATATTTAATATTATTAAAGCAGTTTTTATATTATATTATATATTTTATATTATTAAACCAGTGACAAAAACTTGAAGATTATTCTTCCGTTATTTCTTTGAAAAATCATCGCACATCTTTTCCAGCAGGAAGAGCCTCAACCTGGATGTCAGAGCAGAGCAGCTCCTCTTCTCTCTCTCCTTATAGACAAATGTACATCTCCATCGCACATTACTAACTCTACTTCTTCTTCGGAGTCGTTGTGCCTTCTCTCCTCACCGGGTCCATTTGACCTGGCTGGTCCTGGTTCCTGCTTCCTTGCCTCCTTCCTAATGGCCCGGCCTCTTTCGCGATCCCTCCTGCCTCCGTGGCCCCGCCTCCTGCCGTTAACCTGCTGATGCCCCGCCCACCCCATCTCAAAAGTCTCCAGCTTTTAAAGAACCGAGACACAACAAACACGTCAACACACTGCAATCATTAGATAACATCTTTTATTTATTATATAAAAATACCACCAAGTGATGTCACCGTCACGGTATCCAGGAGGCCATCGGTCAAAGCGATGAGAACAAATGTGCTCAAAACCAAAAGCACACATAAAAGAAGGAGATAAGGAACAATGTGTTTGAGCTCGTCTCCCGTGAGGATGTACGAATAGATAAAGGACATGCGGCTCCTTCTCAGACAGGAAATGAAGGAGATGGACTGAGTCGTCTTTCAACCATTATCCTCATTATCCCTCCTCCTCCTCTCCTCTCCCCTCACGCTGACTTTTTGGAGGTGAGGCAGGATCTGTCGATGTGAAACGAGGTCAGCGATGGCGTCCACACACACACACACACACACACACACACACACACACACACACACACACACACACACACACACACACACACACACACACACACACACACACACACACACACACACACACACACACACACACACACACACGTCCTCTTTCTCTCCTGCACACACAGATGTGTTGCTCAATGGTTGCCATGACAACTCTTTTACATTCTGAGTCGGTCAGAGCGAGTGTGTAGTGTGTGTGTTAGTGTAATTGAGGAGAGTAATTTAGGGCCCGCAGGCAAAAAGTCATTTGGTTGCAGAAATTTCCATTTTTAAAGACACTATTTTTTATACGGCGAGCTTCTGAATCAGCCGGCGGCCATCGGGGCCTCAACGCGGCGAGGTCGTGACAGGAAGTACTTGTGCTCCTCGACAATACGATCGCGCCACGTTCACGGCGGCTCTTAAAGTGGAGCGACGTGAACGTTACATCAGGGACACAAATACCGTCCGACAAGCGGATCATTCCAGAGATTCTCTGTACATACAACTAAATTATTGGATTCATTTATTAACATGAATTGACCCATTTCCTTCTCTTTATATAATAATTTGCCTCGTCAGTGGCGCGGTCCGCTTCTAACGAGCACCGCCTTTGATTTCCCTTCAAACCACACACACACACACACACACACACACACGGGGGGGGGGGGGGGGTATTCACATGAAGTGTGGTTATGTAATTCAGCCTCAGTGTTTTATCTGATTGATGTCCGCCCCGCTGTTTCCTGGCCTCACTTTGCATTCGCAGCAGAAGATGAAGCGGATTGTATTTTAATTATAGTCAGAAAAGGCGGGACTAAAATCTTTGAGGATCACAACTTTAAAAATTCACATTAATTTCTGTTATAATTGAGACGGATTAAGAAAAACCTCAGAAACCAAAAGCTATAAAAAGTAAAAAAACCTTCTCACTTCCTATCCATTACCTACAAAGGCGGCGTAAGGGCTGATCCGGGGTCAGCTGCACATTAATATGTTGACACACATATTGCATAGGACCGCCAGACTAACAGTAGGAATGGCTACGACAGCTGGAGATTATAGGAGCATGAAAGAGGGGAACTCCACCCTTTAATACTCTTTAATCTTCACGGTTATATGAACCTGCAGATTTTAGTTCAGACCGACAGTCGTTGTGCCTTCATGGTTTTCTACATTTCTCATTGAACAACTTCAGCTTGGAGTGAAGAAATGATTTTCATATCTCAACCAGCTGGAGGCTACAAAGAGCTTCTTTTGTGCCTCTGAGAACAGGGAGTAAAAAAACCAACAAAAGTACTATTTACAAAGAACGCTGCCGTCCGTCTCCGGCCTTCAGGCGTCCAGGAGCTTCCTGAGGTCGCGGTCCACGCCGCCGGCGCTCAGCTGCTCCAGGCTGTGGTAGCGGTGGACGACGGCGCCGGCGGTCACCGCCACCACCCGGACGCCGTGGGTGTCCTCGCCGAGCTGGCACCCGATGGCCGAGCTCACGACCATGTCCAGGCCGTCGTGGCAACCGCCGGCGTTCCGGTGGTAGTGGCCGGAGAACACCGCCTTCACGCCTGTGGCAACGAGACGGGGCGAGAGATTCATCAATCAAGAAATGCAAAAGTATTAAATGGGATAAAATATTTAAAAAACTTGTCTGCTATATATATATATATATATCCCAAAAATATATAAAAACTTGTCCGCTGCATATTATATATATATAAATATAAAAAACTTGTACGCTATATTAAAAAACTTGTCCGCTATGGATTATATATAAATGTAAAATATAAACAAACTTGTCCACTATATATTATATATAAAAAAACTTGTCCGCTATAGATTATATATAAATGTAAAATATAAACAAACTTGTCCACTATATATTATATATAAAAAAACTTGTCCGCTGAATATATAATATATATATACAGCGGACAAGTTTTTATATATATATATATTATATATATAAATAACATATTTTAAAAACGTGTGCGATATATATTATATATATATAAAATACCAAAAAGCTTGTCCAGTATATTATTATATATATATATATAAATAAAAATGTTCCGCTATATATATTATATATTATGATATAATATATTTTATTATATATTACAAATATGTTCACAGTGAAAATTATCAACGTTTTGCTCCTTCGGGAGGTTTCTGTCTTGTGGAACGGACCTCGAACCGTTCGCCGCGGTCAAAAGGACTCGACGAAAAGGTCTCGACCAAAAGAGAACGGCGACTGTCGTGAGTCGTCATGGCGACGACACGCCGCGTTCATCCTTTTCTCTTCGAGTCCTCTCTGGCGTACGACCCCCTTCACGCTTCGCACTCGGTCGGTGCTTCAAAGCCGGCTGACCGAGGTCAAGCCGCCGCAGAGGAAACAAAATAAAACATGAACAAAAACACCTCTGAATAACAGAGAATAGAAAGACAAGAGATGAGGAGGGAACGTGAGGAAGAGAGAGAAGGATAAACATGGGGAGGGAGGGGGGACAGAGAAATTAGTAAGGAGAACGATAGCAGGAAAAAAAGGGAAGGAAGAAAGGATGAAGGAAGGGGGGGAAGACAGAAAGAAAGAAAGAAAGGTGGGAGAGAGATAGAGAAATTGGAAAATGAGGGAGAGGAGAATAAGAAAAGGAAGGAAGGAAGGCAAGACATGGGGGAAGGAAGGAAGGAAAGACATGGGGAGGGAGGGGGGGAGACAGAGAAATTAGTAAGGAGAACGATAGCAGGAAAAAAAGGGAAGGAAAAAAGAAAGACAGATAGAAAGAAAGAAAAGTGGGAGAGAGACAAACGGATACATTGGAAAATGAGAGAGGAAGGAAGGAAGGAAGGAAGGAGATACTCTGGAGCTCTCCACTTACAGCATACTTTAAAAACTTTCATTAAGGGTTAGCACGATTTTAAATTTATTTTCAATTACACACAACATCATCATCATCATCACCACCACCAATAGAACGTGTCGGCCTCGAGTCACGACCAAGGAAACGAGCGCCGCTGGGCCGGAGGCGTCTCGTCGCCCTGCGTGCAGCTCGTCCTCGTGTGACGGCTCTCTGGAGGAAACGATCCGACTTCCTGACTAACTTCTTCATTTATGGACAACTTCCACTAAAGAAGAGGAGGAGAGGAGGAGAGGCGGAGCGGAGGAGAGGAGGAGAGTCCTGCTGCTCGTCTCCAGAGACGCTCGCCCGGAGCAGAGGCCCCGAAAACTGGCAACGACAAGAGAGGAAGAAATGCACAACGCCACCGGGCTGTCCCAGAAATCGAAGACGAGGAGGAACGAGGAGGATCCCCTCAAACAAAAAAAACACACCTCTGAACCCGCCGGTACGACTTCAGCGTCGTGAAATGGAATCTTCATCACTGGAATACAAATGTGACCTGAATTTGTCTTCATATTCGGAGCTACGCGAGGACACGCCCGGAGCACTCAATAATTAATATGCCAATGATGGAAATTGATGGTTTAGGCCTGTACGTGTGTGTGTGTGTATGTACGTGTGTGTGTGTGTGTGTGTGTGTATATGGACTAAAGTCATTTACAATCCAAACCTGGGGCGGCACACCCCACCACCATGTGTGGACGGGCCTGCAGCTGTATCCATACGGGTTTCACGGTTCTGTGTATAGTGTGTGTGTGTGTGTGTGTGTGTGAGGAACGCTAGCCTTTCATGTGACCGTGCCACTGCTCTCGGTAACTGAATAACCTGCACGGGTCAGCACTTTCTGCGTGTCCTTGATGTTATTTCTAGATGAGGGCAAATGCCCCCAAAACATGGGCTCATTATTCTGTGTGTGTGTGTGATACGTGTGTGTGTGAACCATGAGTCATGACCCATGACCCATGACTCATAGGTCATGGGTCATGGGTCATGACTCATGGCTCATGGTTGGTCATGGGTCATGGGTCATGGGTCGGTGGGCTGAGTTAAACTAAGCTGGATGATGGCGATAGCTTCATATTTTTGAGTGTCGGACTATTTCAATAAAACTGCTGCAGGAAGGTCGTAGCTCACACCGAACCTTTACTTTAATAAAAGCCTCTTGAATGTAAAGTGACTCATCTCGTCCATCCATCAGAGGATCGGCGGTTCGATTCCCTGCGAGCCCATGCTGGTGAGGAGTTAGGAGTTAGGAGCTAGGAGCTAGTCCTGATGGCGGCTCCTCCCATGAGGGCGTGAATGATGTCATGAAGAGTTGAAGTGGTGGGAGGACTGGAGGAGTGCTCCACAAGGACGGGTCCAGTTACCATCAAGTATAAGTGGTGCATTCAGTGTCTGAACACCTCCCGTACCTTCCAGAAACTCCTACTTCAAAACAACAACAACAACAACAACTCCCCCTCCTGGTTTCCTGCAGAAGCCCGGCGATAACACCCCCGAGCCTGAATTCAACAGAGCGCTGTCAATACGCCGCCGGCTTGGGAAGTCGAGCTACTCCACCTGAGCTCTTGTCCGCTTTGAGAAATTAATTACAAAAAAAGAAAAGAAAACAGAGAGAAGGTGGCCCCGTCGGGGAGAGGAGAACGGCTTTTCAATCTCCAAAAAGATTTGCAGGTATGAATAGAAGATACACAATTGAGAAAAAGAAGAAAAGAAATGGAATAAAGAAGTTGGATGAAGCCCCCCCCCTGGGAGTGTCTGCCTGAGAGTAAACGGGGGGGGGGGGGGGTCGCTCCGAGAGAAAAGGCTGAGATTGCCCGCGTGGAACAGAAAAATACCACTTAATAAAAAAGCCTAAAGAAAACAAACAATTTAAAACTCCCCTAAAGAAATACCTCGGCATTGTTACAAAGACTATATATATATATATACACTACCGTTCAAAAGTTTGGGATCACCCAGACAATTTCGTGTCTTCCATGAAAAATCACACTTTTATTTATCAAATGAATAGAAAATAGTCAAGACATTGACAAGGTTAGAAATAATGATTAATATTTGAAGTATTAATTTTGTTCTTCAAACTTCAAGCTCAAAGGAAGGCCAGTTGTATAGCTTATATCACCAGCATAACTGTTTTCAGCTGTGCTAACATAATTGCACAAGGGTTTTCTAATCAGATATTAGTCTTCTAAGGCGATTAGCAAACACAATGTACCATTAGAACACTGGAGTGATAGTTGATGGAAATGGGCCTCTATACACCTCTGGAGATATTTCATTAGAAACCAGACGTTTCACCTAGAATAGTCATTTACCACATTAACAATGTAGAGAGTGTATTTTTGATTAATGTTATCTTTATTGAAAAAACAGTGCTTTTCTTTGAAAAATAGTCATTTCTAAGTGATCCCAAACTTTTGAACGGTAGTGTATATATATATATATATAAAAGTGTATATACAAATATATACATAAATAAAATGATGAATACACTTTTCTATATATATATAAAGAAATATATATATACACTACCGTTCAAAAGTTTGGGATCACTTAGATCCCCCCCCCCACACTTTTCTATATATATAAAAATATAAAGAAATATAAATATATATATAGATAAATATAAGTGTATATAAAAGTATGTATAAATATAATTCTATATATACTTTTAGATATAAAAGTGAATATATTTCTATTTATATATATATACATATATATAACGGTCAAAGTGAAAGTTGCGCTCCTCACTTTTCTGTACATTCATCATGTGGAGTGTAATCAGCGTGGGTGGCCCTCAGGGATCTGAGCACAAACACAAAAAACTCCCGACAACACGGAACCATTCAGCCCGACGGAGAATGGAACACACAACGGTGAGAGTGTCTCGGTCTCTGCGGGAATCCCATTTACTCGTCGGCCTTGAAACGGCGCTCGCTTCTATGTGCTATGTGTGTGAAGTGAGGAGGAGGAGGAGGAGGAGGAGGGGGGGGAGTGACGGAAACGTATTGACTGCCAACGGAGGTAAATTACCCCGAGTCAAATTGAATTCTGGTCAGATAAATGCACAGAAAGGAGACGGGAGTCCCCTCCAGTCTTATTATTATTATGATGATGATGATGATGATGCCGCCCCGTGAGCCGCGTTCGCCTTAATTGCCGGATGCGTTTGAATATCCCGGATAAAACGCCGTTTAAAATGCTAATGACGGCCCGCAACACAAATAAAAGAGGAATAAAAGAATTAAGAAGCGTCTCGTTTGATGTTTGTGCTCCTCCTCCCTCTTCTTCTTCATCCTCTACCTTTCATCTCGCGGGTCACTGATGTTGCCGGCCACGCGATTGGCTGTAATTCACGGTGAAATGGCGGCTGTTGATAATTCGCATGACAGGAGGATACAAAATGATGTAGCGCGGTGAGGCATCACACAGCTCCCCATAAATCACTCCTATATATATAAAAATATAAATATATATATATAAACACATAATTACAGCTGGGAAATGGAAGTAGTCAGCATGTACAGCCCTCTGAGGGCGAACATGCCTCTTGGCCGTTCGGTACCTCATCATCCTCACGTCTGCCAGCTGGAAGCCTCGTTTCCTCAAAAGGACACCAGGGGCCGGAGAGAGGGCGCTAAACACCCGGGGGCCCGAACCCTGGGGGGGGGGGGAGCTCAAAGAGACGGATTTTAAAAGTTGATTTCTGTCGGCGTTAGCATAACGAGTAAACTATGACGGCGCTGCTGCATGTTCATGTCACGGTATTGTGCGACCCGCTTTACACAGCAGGAGGAGCAGCTTCACTCCTCAGACTGCGTCAACAAAAGGAGGCGTTCAGGAACAGTGGTGGAGCGTAGGTCAACCGCGTTTTATGGCACCGCTCACCACATAACTGCTGTAGATATGAGAGAAGACGTCGGGCGGCTGAAGCCGAAGCACACGAGAGGCAGGAAGAGACTGAGGGAGTCTGGGAATGTTGCATCGGAAGTAAAACTCAAAACTCACAGGCGGCGTTTAATAAGACGGGGAGTCAGTGAACGCCTCATTCTTTAAAGTGGAATTTTCTGACACTTTAAATGGTGAATGGATCTGAAGGTGTAAAGCGCTTTAACACTACAGGTCAGCATTCACACTCACTGATGCCCACCTGCCTTCAGGACCCTCTAGCTGGGAATCGAACCGTCGATCTTTTGATTGAAGGCTAAACCACTGAGCTACAGGCGCCTTTTTACACCAGGGGTTACCAAGAGGCGGACTACGGTACGCAGGCGCCGACGCATCCGGACCTGGATTATAATCAGATAACTGATCAATTATGAAATGTTCACACTCAGAGAGCGTGACGGTTGAAAGCCGGTCATGTGACGCAGCGCCGCGAGTCCTTTGAGCAAACGCACACCCACTGGAATCGAGGATGACGCCACGAAAAACGATCTCAGAGCCCGATATGATCAGAATGCTGATGGAGTCATTAAACTGCCCGACGACGACGTTAACGGAGCTCAAACTAACGGTTTCCATAACCACAGAAACCGTCTCACACGCAGGAGATGAGAATAATAATGTTTTATTGACCACTTCACCGGAATAACTGAATGTAAAAGCCGCGGGGCAATTCAGTTAAATGTATTTTTTATCAAGCCAATATTTTACTTATTTATTATTAGGGTGTTCACTCGCAGCGCGGGAGAAAAAGAAATAATTGCGCCGCCAGTATGAGAGCGTATGCCCGCATATATTCTGAGCTTCTTTCTTTTAAAAAGATATGAATTATTTCAAACTCGGCGTAAATTAAACATGCGAAAACAACACATTTTCAGGAATTTTCCAAATTTTTTTGTGATTACATTTTTTTTAAGGACTTTTCCAGGCCTGGAAATAACCATTAAAAAAATGTCAAGACTTTTTCCAGGTTTTCCACAAAACCCCGATTGAACTTTATCTGGAAACCTGAAAACGTTTCCTTTTGAAAAGCTGCAAAATTATATTGCCAACAGATGGGAGAAAATAATGAAATAACAAAAAACGCGGATGAGGGTCTATCTGCTGCGCCGTAAGAGCGTAAACCGGAGCGGTGCCGCCACGCACTTCTCCGGGCGCCCGCCACAACGACTCAACTCGTTGCTCCGAGCAGAAACCAGGCGAGACCTTCGCCGACGGATCGACCGATTAAAAACGGCAAATGAATGAAATTAAGCGTCGAGTTCCTGCTCGTTTCGAGCATGGATCGTGATGGATGGGTGTGCGACACTCTAAACGTGTGGAAGAAGGAAAAAGAGAGAGAGCGAGACAAAGAAGAGAATAATAATAGAAAGCATTTTTCAGCCTCATTAAAACAATGGGGTTAAAGGCTTAACCGTGGCCTCTTATCAAGTCCCCGGTGGGTGATGAACGAGTCTTCTCTGAACAGAGGAGGACTCTTTGTTGATAAGGACAACCAGCGGCGAGAGAGAGAGAGAGAGAGAGTGAGAGGCTTATCTTCGCCACTAATTAGCTACTGTACTTCACCGCTGCGAGCAGTGGAGGGAATCCCAAAGAGTTTCTCAGCTGCACTCTTCTTCTGTACGTGCACAGGGTTTGGAGGCAGAGTGGAAGTGTGTGTGTGTGTGTGTGTGTGTGTGTGCGCTGAAGGTATCCCGAATGTAGAAAATGAACCTCGGAGGAGGAGGAGGTGGTGAGAAATCTAATTACAGTACTCCATCTATGAGGAGAGGAGAGGTTGAGAGCACTGCTGGGGTTTCTGATACTCTTCCCGCCTCTCGGAGGAAAAAAAACTAAAATAAAGAGGAGATATTGTCTCCAGCAACGGGAATTCAATCTTCTCCCGAGGAGATTCTGGGTGTGTCGTAAAAAACATTCCCTCTCTCAATTCAACACGGGCAGCCCGGCCCCGGACGTCTTTCTTCCTCTCGGTGGCCGACCGCCGGCAAGGAGAGCCTGACTTACTACGATGACGACCCGACGGCGACGAGGCGGCGCAGACGTCTGCGTGACGAGAGCAGACTGAGAAGAAAGTGGCCCAAATGAAGCCAGGAACAAGTTGCCTTGTGGTTCCAGTCGTGCTGGTTGTCATAATTAGTGTTTGAAACTTTAAAAAAAAGATATTAAACCGTTATTTAATATTAAGCGCGTCACCGTCGGATCAGGAGCCAGAGTAATTGCTTGTGCAATTTGTTTTTTTTAAAGAAGAAAGGGGAAACCGGGGCACTCTAGTTGCCCCTCAGAGAGCGGGGGGGGGGGCACGTGGAGACACAGCGGGCCGTTTACTCCCCCGGGTGGAGCCGCTCGCTCCGATGAGCCACGGGGAGAGTAATTGGTGTCGCACCTTTCCCCGCGCGCCGCAGAGAAAACGTACAGATACTCACCGGGGGAATACATTAGGCATAAAAAAACACAAAAATGCTCCAATGCACCGAGATTTATATGCAAAATGCAGACGTGCACGAAAACAATGTACACAATAAACACGATCACTCACAGAAACACTCCGCCCGACACATTATGAGAAGAAGGAGTAGGGAGAGGAATGGAAATACACCTCGGCGAGGAAGAAAAATCAATTACGTGTCTTTTTTTGTTCTGCGGGGGGCAATATTCTATATTTTCATTATACCGTCTGTCCCTGGTGGAGGAGTAGTAATGTGTGTGTGTGTGTGTGTGTGTGTGGGGGGGGGGGGGGGGGGCTATAACAACCTCACAAATGCTGAGCCAAATCCCCCCACCGCTGAGAGTCAACCGACACCACAAGAAGCCCCTTTGGAGCGGTCGGAGAGAGAGAGAGAGAGAAGGACAAAGAGAGAGAGAGAAGGACAAGGAGAGCGAGAGAGAGAGAGAAGGAGAGAGAGAAGGAGAGAGAGAGAGAGAAGGACAAGGAGAGAAGGAGAGAGAGAAGGACAGAGAGAGAAGGACAAAGAGAGAGAGAGAAGGACAGAGAGAGAGAGAGAGCGAGAGAGAGGAGGACAAGGAGAGAGAGAGAGAGAGAGAAGGACAGAGAGAGGATGACAAGGAGAGAGAGAGAGAAGGACAAGGAGAGAGAGAGAGAGAGCGAGAGAGAGAAGGACAGAGAGAGAGAGAGAAGAGAGAGAAGGAGAGACAGAGAAGGAGAGAGAGAGAGAGAAGGAGAGAGAGGTAGAGAGAAGGAGAGAGAGAGGGAGAGAGAGAAGGAGAGAGAGAAGGAGAGAGAGAGAGAGGAGAGAAGGACAGAGAGGAGATGACAAGAGAGAGAGAAGGACAGAGAGAGAGACAAGGAGAGAGAGAGAGAGGACAGAGAGAGAGGACAAGAGAGAGAGAGAGAGAAGGACAGAGAGAGGAGGACAAGGAGAGAGAGAGAGAAGGACAGAGAGAGGAGGACAAGGAGAGAGAGAGAGAAGGAGAGAGAGAGAAGGACAAGGAGAGAGAGAGGACAAGGAGAGAGAGAGAGAGAGAGAAGGACAAGGAGAGAGAGAGCGAGAGAGAGAAGGACAGAGAGAGAAGGACAAGGAGAGAGGAGAGAGAGGGACAGAGCGAGAAGGACAGAGAGAGGATGACAAGGAGAGAGAGAGAGAGAAGGACAGAGAGGAGGACAAGGAGAGAGAGAGAGAGAGAAGGACAGAGAGAGAGCGAGAGAGACAGGAGAGAGGGAGAGAGCGAGAGAGAGAAGGACAGAGCGAGAAGGACAAGGAGAGAGAGAGAGCGAGAGAGAGAGAAGGACAGAGAGAGGAGGACAAGGAGAGAGAGAGAGAGAGAAGGACAGAGAGAGGATGACAAGGAGAGAGAGAGAAGGACAAGGAGAGAGAGAGAGCGAGAGAAGGACAGAGAGGAGGACAAGGAGAGAGAGAGAGGAGAGAGAGAGAAGGACAAGGAGAGAGAGAGCGAGAGAGAGAAGGACAGAGCGAGAAGGACAAGGAGAGAGAGAGAGAGGAGAGAGAGGACAGAGAGGAGAGACAGAGAGAGAGAGAGAGAGGACAAGAGAGAGAGAGAGAGAGAGAAGGACAGGAGAGAGAGGCAGGAGAGAGACAGAGAGAGGAGGACAAGGAGAGAGAGAGAAGGACAGAGAGAGGAGGACAAGGAGAGAGAGCGAGAGAGAGAAGGACAGAGAGGAGGACAAGGAGAGAGAGAGAGCGAGAGAGAGAGGAGAAGGACAGAGAGAGAGAGGACAGAGGAGGACAGAGGAGAGAGAGAGGGAGAGAGAGAGAGAGAGAGAGGAGGAGAGAGAGAGAGAGAGAGAAGGAGAGAGGACATGACAAGAGAGAGCGAGAGAGAGAGAGAGAGGAGAGGATGACAAGGAGAGAGAGAGACAAGGAGAGAGAGGAGAGGACAGGAGAGGAGGACAAGGAGAGAGAAGGAGAGAGAGAGGAGATGAAGGAGAGAGGAAGGAGAGAGAGGAGGAGGACAAGGAGAGAGAGAGAGAGAGAAGGAGAGAGAGAGGAGGACAAGGAGAGAGAGAGAGAGAGAGAGAGAGAAGGACAAGGAGAGAGAGAGCGAGAGAGAGAAGGACAAGGAGAGAGAGAGAGCGAGAGAGAGAAGGACAGAGAGAGGAGGACAAGGAGAGAGAGAGAGAGAGAAGGACAGAGAGAGAAGGACAAGGAGAGAGAGAGCGAGAGAGAAGGACAGAGAGAGGAGGACAAGGAGAGAGAGAGAAGGACAGAGGAGGACAAGGAGAGAGAGAGAGCGAGAGAGAGGAGGACAAGGAGAGAGAGAGAAGGACAAGGAGAGAGAGAGAGAGAGAGAAGGACAGAGAGGAGGACAAGGAGAGAGAGAGAGCGAGAGAGAGAAGGACAGAGAGAGGATGACAAGAAGAGAGAGAGAGAAGGACAAGGAGAGAGAGAGCTAGAGAGAGAAGGACAGAGAGAGGAGGACAAGGAGAGAGAGAGAGAAGGACAAGGAGAGAGAGAGAGAAGGACAGAGAGAGGAGGACAAGGAGAGAGAGAGAGCGAGAGAGAGAAGGACAGAGAGAGGATGACAAGGAGAGAGAGAGAGAAGGACAAGGAGAGAGATTTTTTTTGATTTTTGAAAAACACTTTATTTACATTTCTTTAACCATTACGTTTCTTTAAAAATGAAGTGTTTTTAAAAATCGGGTCGTTTAAAATAAAAGCAAACAAACAAAACAAAATATTTAAAAAACAGAAACACATGCTTTACCTAATAAAAAGTGGTGCAAACACCAGCTCCTCCTCCACCACAGAACAAACAATACCTTTAAAACACCAGCGTTGTTTAAAAGCATCCAGGTCTCAATGTGTTTATAAAACCTGAACTCCAGCCAGAGTCTGGCTCTGATGTTACAGAGCCACACTGCCCTGGCTTCCTGCCCCTCTCTGTTTTCCACCCGGACTTCCTTGTCAAATAAATGGCCATTTGGCTTAGCGGATAAAAATTAAGGAGCTGCCACTTTTCTTTTCCGTTTTTGTAGGCAGCTCCCATGATAAAACCTTCTCTGTAAAAGCCACATTAAAAAGACTAAAAACCAATGTTAAAAGAGTGAAGAAACTCAAAAGTCTCTTACACTCGTTAAAAACATGGTAAATAGTCTCCCGGAGGTCACAGAAGGGCACTGGCTCAGGACAGCGGGATTGATTACCGAAATAAAAGCGTTGGACGCGACAGCACCGTGTAAAATCCGCCACTGGAGGTCAGCGGTCCTTTTCTTCAGGGAGGCTTGTATAGGACCCCCACTGCAGGCCAGGGCCTCCATGCCCAAGTCTCTCTGACCACACAGTGGGCGGTCTGTTGCACAGTCTGGACCTGTTGATACTCTTCACGAGGTTAAAATACAAAGTCTTCTTGTCTGCTTTGTTCAGTGTGCAGTTTTCTGGGTGGCTCGTTCTTAGCAGGGGGCCGGTGAGTCCCCCTAGCCCCGGGCTGAGGGAGATGTCTGGGAAGGGGTCTGCAGGGTCCGGCTCTGCTCTCCGCTGGCTGTAGTCGTTGAGGAGGCTCCTCTCCAACCCGGTCAGCCTCTGCCTCCACAGCTCCAGGAGCCTCCTCGCCACCCGGTCGGAATGCATCCCCAGCAGGGAGCCCAGGGCCGGGGGGTCGCTCAGCGTCGGCCCCACTGCATCCACCAACTGCTGCAGGGAAAGGGTCTTTGTTCGCAGCAGCGCCCCCGTTAGTCCAGGGGTGACGCTGCTGCTAATGTCCAGTCGTGCATTATAAATTAATGGTTCTCTCAACAACCAGAACAGAGAGTCAGACTGTGGGCACCTTTCGTGCTTAAAAAGGGCCCACGACTTAAAAACACCCTGATAAAAAGGAGGCAGCCCACTTAGTTTTAAAATGCTGGAGTCTATTAAAAACAGAGCAGTATCCAGCCCCAGGTTGTCAGCACGTCTGAGGATGCAGCTGGCCACGTCTCGCCACACTAAAAACCCCGGACTCGTTAAAAACTTCTGAACAAACTGTAATCTAAAAGTGGCCGTCCGGCTGGCCAGGTGGACGAGGCCCTGTCCCCCCTCCTCTCTGGCTAAAAACAGCACCCCCTGTGGCACCCAGTGTAGACCCTCCCAAAAGAAATCCACCATCTTCTTTTGTATGTTAAATAAGAAGCCAGAGGGAGGGTCTAACACGGTCAACCTGTGCCACAGTTGGGATGCAATAAGATTGTTTAAACCCAGTACTCTACCCTTAAAAGACATCTGGGGGAGCAGCCACTTCCATTTGGAAAGTTTCCTCTATCTTCTCTGTGACGCCTCCCAGTTCTTCTGGACCATGCTCGGTTTCCCAGGTATATTCCTAAATATTTAAAACCGTCCTTTTTCCATATGAGCTTTTGTGGAAGAACCGAGGCCGCCACGCCACTCCCCACAGCGAGGGCTTCGCTTTTCTTCCAGTTCACCCTCGCTGATGATGCCGTGCTAAAATCATGTACTATTTGATTTAAAAGGTTTACATCATTTTGATTCTTGATAAAAACAACAACGTCGTCGGCATATGCCGATAAAATCATTCCTTTACTAAAACCAGGTAAAACCAAACCATGTAGGCTAGGCGTATTTTAATGAGGAGGGGCTCGAGGAGAGTGCGTAGAGCATCCCGGACAGAGCACAGCCCTGCCGGACCTCTACTCACTCTAAAAGGAGCACACAGCCTGCCGTTTATCTTCAGCACACTCTCAACATTACTGTACAACACCTTGATCTTAGCTATGAAGCCAGCGCTGAACCCAAACTTCCCAGAACTTTCCAGAGGAAGCCGTGTTCAACGCGGTCAAAAGCCTTTTCCTGATCTAGAGAAATCAGACCAGTATCCATACCCAACGAGCTGGAGACCTCCAAAACGTCCGAATGAGGTGGACGTTGTCCACCATGGACCTGCCGGGCACACAGTAGGTCTGGTCCCGATGGAGGACCTGCTCCATAGCTCCCCTCAGCCTGGAGGCCAGGACCCTGGACAGAAGCTTATAATCCACACACAGCAGAGACACAGGGCGCCAGTTACCGGCGTCCTGCGGGTTTCCTTTTGGCAGTAGCGTCAGCACTGCCCTCCGCAGGACATCGGCATGGAACCAGAGGCCAGACTCTCATTGAAGACGTCTAGGATGTCCCTCCGAGGACATCCCAGTATTTTTGTAAAATTCAGCGGGAGGCCGTCGATTCGGGCGCGCCTCCTGCATTCCTGCAGGGCAGCTTTCAGCTCTTGGGGGTTATGGGTCTGTCGAGCTCCTCATTAGTCTCCTCGGAGACCTGAGGCAGCTCCCACAGAGCCCCTCCGTCGACTCTCCCTCCTCCCTATACTCAGTGGCATAAAGGGAGGAGTAAACCCCACCGCCGCTTCCGGATCTGGCTTGGCTCCACAACCGACTGCCCTCGTCCGTCAGCAGTGAGTGGATCACTCGCCCTGCCCACTCCTCTTCTCCAGGCCGAAGAAGAAACTAGAGAGAGTGTCCATCTCGCGATGGTCTGGAATCGACCTGACCAGTGCGCCTTGCACTTTTACTTGAACAGGTCGGCGAGAGCCGCTACTTTGAGGAATTCAATATGTCCTCGATCTCCTGTGGACTCGCTTAAACTTTCTAGGTCCACTATCTCAGTCTCCAGGTCCTTCATAGATCTGGTGACGTCTCTAGTGACGTTGAAAGTGTGCTGCTGACAAAGGAGCTTAATTTCTACCTTACCACGGTCCCACCACTGCCTAAGATTATTAAAATCACTCTTCCTCAGCCTAAAAATGCCCCAAAAATAAAACAACACCTCTCTAAAATTCCTATCGAAAGTTAAAACTGTATTAAAATGCCAATATGCGCTCCTAGGTAAAAAATTCCTAATAAAAACATGACATAAAACCAAAGAGTGATCAGTAAAACCAGCCGGAACAATGCTGCACATTTTAAAAATATTAAAATGGTGCTTAAAAACATAAATCCGGTCTAACCTGGCTGAGGAGATCCTTCCCTCCCTAACGTGGGACCATGTGTACTGTCGGCAGTCCGGATGCATCCTTCTCCACACGTCCACCAGACCATGAGAATGGACCAGCCTCCTCAGCACCTGCTGTGAAGCTGGATGTGGCTCTGTGTGGTTTCTGTCATTAAAATCATCCTCTGTGCAGTTAAAATCCCCCCCCAAGAATAAAAAAATCCTCCGAGGCACAGTCATTTAAAACATCATTAACTTTGGATAAAAACAGCTGCCTCTCTGTCCCAGTTGTTGGAGCATAGATATTTATAAAACCACGTTAAAAAGGTCGAACCGTGCTTTCACAAAGAACAGCCTCCCCTCCACGATGTGTTTGACCTCCAGTGACCGAGGCTGAAGGCCCTGGAGAAGAGGAAGCCCACTCCTCCGCTGAGGTTGGTGTTGTGGCTCAGGAGGACTTCCCCCCCCCACTCCCTCCTCCAGTCCGCCTCGTTGGTGCTGTCGCTGTGCGTCTCTTGTAAGAAGAGAACATCGTTGGCCTTCATCTTGTTAAATTCATAAATTGATGTTCTCTTCTTACTGTCCCTCGCTCCATTTACGTTTAAAACTCCGACTCTGAATGTGTTCATTAAAAGAAAAGAGTTTAAAAAACAAATAAAACTTAAAACCAACAAATCAAATAAAACACACATTGGAGCTCTCCACCTCCCCCTGCTGGATGCACTCCTTTACTTTGGGCAAAAACTTTTTGATCCTAAAGACCTCTTGTTTGTCTAATTTTTTCCCTCATGTGGAAATGGCACGAGTGTACAAAGGCCACGAGGTCAGGAAGTGATCCTTGTCCTCTACTTTTTTTCCCCTTGTGTTTTGTGCAGAAACAGCCTGATCTCATCATCTGTGTACAGCTTTTGCGTCTGACTATTTGTTAAAAACAGAGGAGAGTCGCTGTCCTCTGCCTCCTCGTCACTACTGTCCTCCACCGGCCCCGCCCCCTGACTCCTCCTCCTCACTTCCACCCTGCTGGCCTTGGCCTCGCTGCCAGCGCTCTGGCCACTCTTCTTTCTCTTTGAGGCTCCTTTCTGCCCCCCTGCTTCCTCCTCGTCCATCTCCACCTGCTCCGCCCCCTCCTCCCCTGCACCATCCTCCTCCACCTCTTCGCCTCCCCCCACCTGTCCTACCCCCTCAATGGGCTTCTCGCCACCCCTGTCCTCGTCTTTTTTTTCCTTTTCCTCCTCTTTCTCACTTTCCTCATTATTCTCCACCCCACTCCCCACTTCCACCTCTAAGCCCGTGCCACCATCACCACCACCACCATCACCATCCTCACCACCCCAACAACAGACTGTTTCAGCTGCTGCGGTCAGGCAGGCGCCTCCGTAGTCACGCTGCAAGAACAGAGAGACTGAGACGGAGTTTCTTCTCAGGCCATCAGGATTGTGAACTCCGACCTCAGGACCCCACATAGACCCACACAACTGCCCCTCTTAGGCACACACACACACACACACACACACACACACACTGTTAAATATTGTGTTGTTTTTTATTTGTAAATAGTGTGTTGCCCTTGCACATTCCTGCTGAGCATTGCCACTTTCATTTCACTGCACACCCTGTGTGTGTATGTGACAAATAAAACATCTTGAATCTTGAATCTCTCTTGAACCAATATTATTTTTTGTTTTTTTAATCTTTTTTTCTTTTCCCCCCCCTTCTTTTTCTTGTTTTCTTTCCTCCTCCCCACTTCCCACCTCACCCCCAGCCTCTACCCCACTGCTCTTGGCAGATCCCCCCACATCCCCTCCATTTTTTTGGTCCGCTTTTCCTTCTTTTCCTTTCCTCTCACCGCTCCCGACTCCACCCACAGCCTGCCTTTCACTGCCCTGTCCAGCATCCCCACCCCCACCCTCACCACCCTTGCCCGCATCACCCCCATCACTCACTCCCTCATTCATACCCACCACATGTGTGTCGGGTGCAGCAGCAGAGACGCCGCCGCCGCTCTCCGTTGGAATCGGCGCCCGCCGCGAGCCCCGCAGCCGCGGCAGCGGCAGCCGCCTCACCTGCTGTTCCCCACGCTGGTGTAGCGCGCCGGACGGACCCGAGCCGCCCAGACCAGCTGGCGCAGGGTCGCCTCGCTTCGAGCAGACCCTCGCGGTGTGCCCTCCTCCCGCAATGAAAGCACTTCATCGCCCGATGAAGAGACGCGTTATAATTAACATCATCTACTCTGACGCTGAAGCGCGGGTTTAACTCCGCGCCCGGTCGTTGAGTATCATATAAACCGATCTACGGTAACTCATGATATGCTTCATCGAGCTCTCCTTGAACCCGATGAGATCTCTCATCGGGAGACCAGCTTTCCGTGCCGGAGAGCTCTCTGCTGAGAAACTCATCGGAGATGAGCGGAGGGACGTTTGAAACGAGGACTCTGGTGGACGGCTGGTCCAGCGGAAACACCTGTACAAACAAATCTCCCACCGAGAGACCCTCCTCTACTACGCGGCTTACCTTCCCCACCTGATCCAGGAAGATCACGACCGAGCCGTTCATCTTGGCGGCGGACTTCACGCTGCTGAACCCGACTTTCTTCCCGACTGCCCGAGCCAATTCCTCCACGCTGCACGAGGAGTCACCGGCAATCTTCATACCGTGTCTCCTCGTGAGCAGCGGGGGGGGAATCGGGGCAAACATTTCCGCCGCCGAGCCCGGTGAGGCACCGGCAGCGGAAGACACCCAGAGAAAACCCAACTAATCACCAAACAATTTAAACTACTGTGAAACCCAACTAATAAACCACATAAACTAAATACACACAACTATGAAAGAACAGAAAAGAGAGAAACACACAGACAACGCTCCGCAGCTCCCAAACACACACCCTGTCGCTCTGACGCTCAGCGTGAACTGAGAGAGAGAGAGAGAGAGAGGAGAGAGAGAGAGCGAGAGAGAGAAGGACAGAGAGAGGAGGACAAGGAGAGAGAGAGAGAAGGACAAGGAGAGAGAGAGAGAGAGAGAGAAGGACAGAGAGGAGGACAAGGAGAGAGAGAGCGAGAAGGACAGAGAGGAGGACAAGGAGAGAGAGAGAAGGACAGAGAGAGAGAGAGCGAGAGAGAGAAGGACAGAGAGAGGAGGACAAGGAGAGAGAGAGCGAGAGAGAGAAGGACAGAGAGAGGAGGACAAGGAGAGAGAGCGAGAGGGAGTATGACAGAGAGAGAAGGACAAAGAGAGAAGGAGAGAGAGAGAGAGACGCTCAGCGATTCCATTTCAAGGCCACGCCGTTTGGAAAGCCAGAGAAAGAATGGAAAGCTGTCCAATTTCTCAACTTTGTTCTCCGGCAGCCTGAAGAACCTCGGAGGCAGCGAGCGAACAGGAACGTCCTTGAAGAGGAACGTCTGTGTTCCCGGCGGAGAGAGAAACTCTTTTTAAAGTGTCCTGAAGAGCTTTCCGACGTTCCCTGAAGGGATTTTTTGAAACCAAATTATTATTTCACGCGTAATCCTTCAACCGTTGATTTAACGGCGTCGGTCTTCAGAGGGGCGAAAGCCGGCAGCACCGACACAGCGAGAGACGCGTCACCGGATTACTTCACCGAAAAACATCACGCGGGGAAAGAAAAATATGGCAATCAGGTTTTATGATGAACTGTTCCGGTGTGAACTTTCATCTTTTTGAAGAGCAGGACTGGAAACAGAAGTATCTGTGTGTGTGTGTGTGTGTGTGTGTGAGGTTACTGATGCTGCCCTTTGCTGTAATGACAGTAGTGATCACCAGAGCACATCTGGAGGAATCACACGGGACAGCGGAGGGAGACGATGCATTAATAACGCAACGCAGAGCGGGGGAAAGAAATCCCCACAGAGCGTCCAGCAGAGACGGGATTCACCACGGATGACGGGAAACACGCTGAAAGACAAACACACTTGACCTGGTGCTCATTTCTCTTGCTTTCATTCGTTCTTCAAGATGAGAGAGCGAGAGACTACAGCATGTACAGGAGCAGCTCCATCACAAACTGACAAAGAGCAGCGCGGTGATGACAGCCGAGCGCCTCCAGGACGACTGAAGAAGACGTGACGGCGTCAGACGCTCCAGAGGAGATGAAGGAGAGAGCCGAAGGCTACGTAATTCAACAAGTCCTGTTTTGATTCCTATTGTCAAGTCATCACTTTTATTGATGTCTTTAACATATAGCTCACTCATGAAGACAGCGCCGCGCGTTTCTTTTGTTGCTCTCATGCCGCGATCTCCTCTGATCCTAAATCGAATAAAAAGAAAGTCTTGAGGATGACATCGACGTTCCAGATGAATAAAGAGGAGGAGGGGGCGGAGCCTGACATGTTGCCCACGTGGCAGGAATCGCAGCCCTTCTCTCTCGCAGGAGAAACCATTCGTTCATACGAACGTGTCCTGCAGCGAGTCGTCAATTATTAACCAGCGTGTACGTATTCATTCGGTACATGTTCATGCATGTGGGCCGAATTCAGAATTACCAGCAGCAAGATGTGAGAACAGGAGTGTGTGTGTGGATGACAAAGGACACTTGTTCGCATGTTCTGCACACGCTCCGTTCCCGCATGTAAAAAGCTTTGTGGAGACAAGGCTGCCCTTTAGAGTCTCACACCCCGAGAGGAGGAGCCCATCAGAGGGTTAAACACACGCGGGAATAATGGCCCCATAACTAAATGAATGCCACTCCGAGACGGTCACCTTGATGCCTGATGGAGTAGCGAGACACGCGTCCGTATGAGTGGTCCCGTCAATCGGTGGCCGGATAGCGTGTGTGTGTGTGTGTGTGTGTGTGTGTGTGTGTGTGTGTGTGTGTTCTTACAGACGTATTGTCCTTGCGAGAATCTCCCGGCCGGATACCCTTGCATCAGCCTCTTATAAGCCGCCGACAATGTATCCGATTATGGAATTATTATTCTTAAAATAAAAAAGGGAGTTGAATGGATTAATCAATTAAATGAGGCCCGTGTTGTGTCTGCGCGCCAGGAGCTCCGGCTAATGACATGCAAATCCTCCGGGCCGGGATCTCAACTGTGCTCCAAAAAGGAAGAGGTTTAACGGGAATATCGGCTCAGAGGTATTAAGACAAGAAATTTAAGACACCCGCATCAGAGTGACTCAAATCCATTATGACGGAAAACACGGCCGATATTTAATTCCAGAAGCCGCTCGACTCTCTGAACCGGACGGCCGTCCTCGAGAAGGTTGGAGGGAGACGTGACGCACGCCAATCTGGAGCGACCGGGCAAAGCGATTAGAAGAGCCGGGCACGCCGTCTGCCACGTCAAAGTGCCCTTGAGCAAAATGCTGGACGGGACCTTGAGCCGCTGCGAGTCGGTCTGCGTGAGGAGGCGAGGGTGAAATGAGCGCCGCCGTCTCACCTGCCTTCTTGAACCGCTCCAGCAGGCTTTGCCGGACTTCCCTCTGCAGGTTGAAGTAGTTGTCGTCCTCGTCGGGGCTCTTCAGGTACAGAGGGATGTGCTGGAACACCAGGACGTGTTTGGGTCTGGGTTCCTGAACAGGAAGGGGGGGGGGGGGGGGGGTTAATCACCAAAAATCACTCATCGTGTCCAACGGCTGCAATTATCCGAACCGCCCCGCCGCGGCGAAGGAGGCCATTATCTCGCCGAGCGGCGGGGCGGATCGGACGAGAATAGAACGGCGTCGGCGATGCCGCTCTACCGTCGAGGCTCGGCTCAGCTGCTCCTCCAGCCACGCGTCCTGGGCCTCCTTCGGCTGCGGGCAAGCCGACGCGTCGTAGAACAACTGGGAGTTCAGCACCAGGCAGAAGACTCCGCCCACCTGAGACGGGAGAGGAGGAAGACCGGAGGTTCCTTCATTCTGCACAGCTCTGTGCAGAGGACCACTCCAGTAGTACCTGTGTGCGTGTGCCTGCATAGCTGCGTGCCTTCTTGCGTGCATTGTTGCGTACAGGCGTGTGTGCGGCACGCTCAAGGCAGAGCATGCATCCATGCGTCGCTCAGCCCTGAACATACACTACCGTTCAAAAGTTTGGGATCACCCAGACAATTTTGTGTCTTCCATGAAAAATCACACTTTTATTTATCAAATGAATATAAAATATAGTCAAGACATTGACAAGGTTAGAAATAATGATTAATATTTGAAGTATTAATTTTGTTCTACAAACTTCAAGCTCAAAGGAAGGCCAGTTGTATAGCTTATATCACCAGCATAACTGTTTTCAGCTGTGCTAACATAATTGCACAAGGGTTTTCTCATCAGATATTAGTCTTCTCAGGCGATTAGCAAACACAATGTACCATTAGAACACTGGAGTGATTGTTGATGGAAATGGGCCTCTATACACCTCTGGAGATATTTCATTAGAAACCAGACACTTCCACCTAGAATAGTCATTTACCACATTAACAATGTAGAGAGTGTATTTCTGATTAATTTAATGTTATCTTTATTGAAAAAACAGTGCTTTTCTTTGAAAAATAAAGTTATTTCTAAGTGATCCCAAACTTTTGAACGGTAGTGTACATCTGAGCCCAAGCTCCTCCTACTGGTGATACACCACCACCACGTCTCCTACTCATTGAACATGTCGAGGTCTCTGCTCACCCAGAAGCTGAAATAGTCGTTCCCCCAAGCACTGCAGTACTGCTCCAGTGTCCTGGGGGTGGGGGTGTTGCCCAGGTCGTGGTTGCCACTGACAAACACCAGCGGGATGGAGGGGTCCGTCCCCTTCAAGGCTGCCTTCAGGTCTCGCTCCTGGCCTTCTCTGAATGGGGTGTCTGAGGGGGGGGGGAGGAGAACTCATTGTCACGAGGTGTCCTCGTGATTATCTTGATGGCGGTCACAGACATCCGCTTAAAAAACATCAACAACAAAAAAACAGCGTCGACTTGGATCAGAAGAATTGATGCTTGATTATTAATATTGATCACAACGATGTAACCTGGACAAGACCAAACGGGTCAGAGGGAGAGACATTGATACGGCTGTGGAGGCAACGCGTCAGCTGGGAGTGAGACGGGTGGGAGCAGCCTCGGGGAGGGGGGATTATTTGGATGGTAACGATGACAAGCTCCGAGAATGATCAATAGACTGTACAGCTGGACTTTATATCACCATGGTTACTGGCATGATGAGTGCACACGGCAAAGCCAACCTCCATGCCGAGCGGAGACACGCGAGAACATCTTTACAGCTCATTGGTTTGTCTCTCTCTCTTTAAATGTATAATTGACAAAGAATATGAAATTTAAAAAAAATTTAAAATTAAAATATACACTTTTATTAATCCCCAAGGTTGAGGGACGGCCCTCTTACCCCACTGAGCTACAGCTACCCCCAAAGCCATTTATCTTAAGTATTCCTTCTCTTCTCTTCTTCCTTTGAGTAATTCATCTGAGTAATTATTGCACCGGCCGACTTCTGGAGCCAAGGTTTCCTCGGATGTTTGGATGGGACTCGTGTGCACGGCGGAGCGAGAGGACGCAGAGTTTAAAACGCAGCAACGTGAAGAAAGGAAACAAAAGGTTAAACGTCGTTTAGAACACGTCTCTCTTTTATAATGAAGCCTTCAAACTGTCAACACGACACGGGAACGTAATGCGGATTATAAAAAAAAAAAGAGTAGACATGAAGGCCCTTTTGTTTGTGCGACACCTTTAACGATGCGTTCACTTTATGTTGGACAGAAGAGAAACGCAATTTCGATCTTCTGTATGTTTGCACATATGGAAAATTGACAAATAAAACTGACTTTGACTTTGAGGTGCCGGAGTGGGGAGCAACTGCTTCTGTGCAGTCGTCTGCAGCACGTGGATTATTTACCTCACGGGTAAACAGGTTGTTTTTCAAGATGAGCATTAGTGATAAAAATAAAATACAAAAAAACATTCATAGATCACCTTTAGCAAGTTTCTTATATTTACTACGAGGGAAGGAAATGTGTAAAGAGATAAGGAAGAAAAAAAAGACAATATATTTAGGAAAGGTCCAACTGAACCCGTCACATGATGCATATTTAAGCATGACGAGGACCTCTTACTTATCAATTCACACAGAATGATCAGATCAATGCCTCCCAGCGGGGGAGGTGCAGCGCAGCGTGTAGTTCGGCCTCTGGGGAGTTGAGGACGGCGTCGTGGACTCATTATTATTCCACAAACACAACTTCTGACCCGCTGCCACGGCGACGAGCAGCACAAACAAAAAGGCAGCCGCGTTAATGAAGCCGGAATGGATAGAAGGGGAAAGGTTGTCATCTGAAAAGCTCTCGACGAACCCCGCCGTAATCCACAAGGAGACTTTGTGTTGTTGTTGTTGTTGTTTTGTTTTCTAAAAGGTCAGTCGGAACTCAACGGGCTCGGATGACTCCAGAAGGGACCTCGTGTCCTGCTCCGGTGGAGCCGGTCGGTAGTGGAACACGTCAACGACGCCGCCCGAGTGTGAATGTGTGGAACCGAGTGAGGGGGAAGTGGGAGGGGCCACGTTTTACTGTCTCTGGATACACAAATGAGAAGAAAACAAACAGTCCATGAACCACATCCCTTCAGCATCGACCGCTCCTCAGCCACCTGCAGTCAAGACGCCTCGCTCCGGACTAACGGGGAGCGACATCACGCCTCTTCATTTGTACGTATCCCGATACATTCGTCAGTTGGCGAGTTCTCCTTCACTTCCCCGAAATAATAGTTGCCGTACAACATCGTGCAAATGAACACTTGCTGGGGAGGAGGAGGAGGAGGAGGAAGAGGGGGGTGTAGAGGGTTTGTGATGAGAACCCATTTCCTGAAGTGCGACCGGGGAATAATGACGGAGGTTCATGAAGTATTTTATGTAAGAGGAATATTTAGTGCATACGTTTTCCTCGCCTTGCTTTCCCCTTTTGGAATAAGCAATAATAAGGACATAAAAACACAGCTCTCTCTCTCTCTCTCTGAGGCCTTGTTCATTTCATGAGATTGCAACACTGCGAGTGTCAAACCTTGACAGGAGACTTTGGCAAGTCCTCATTGAGCCCGTCCAACAATGTAAGCACTCGAGATTGCACACAGGCATCGGTGCACGTGTGTGTGTGTGTGTGTGTGTGTGTGTTCTTGCTGTCACATACATTTTCTTCACTGTGTTTTTCCGAGGTGTGTATTTGTGACTAACTGGAGCGTGTGACAGGTTGTGCCGATGCGGCCTGCAGCCTCGCGACGAGGCGGTTCTCTGAGGATGGAGTCGTATTAAATGTATTAAATGTGTCCCGCGACCTCTTCGATCCTGTGAATGATGAAATGCACCACGAGCGCCTGATCTCCTACAGCGAACTGTCACCGTGGAACTAGACATGTAAAACAAATCCATCCATCCATTATCCATACCGCTTATCCTCATCAGGGTCGTGGGGCGCTGGAGCCGACCCCAGCTGCCATTGGGCGAAGGCGGGGTCACCTGGACAGGTCATCAGTCCATCCAGGGCACACATAGAGACAGACAACCCTTCACACTCACATTCACACCTATGGGCAATTTAGACATCAATTAACCTGACTGCATGTCTTCGGACTGTGGGAGGAAGCCGGAGAACCCGGAGGGAACCCACGCTGCCATGGGGAGAACATGCAAACTCCACACAGAAGGACCGCCCCGACCGGGAATTGAACCCACGGCCCTCTTGCTGTGAGGCGACAGTGCTAGCCACGACACCACCGTGCAGAGAAATCCTTATTTCTCCTCATGTTTTTCCCCGCGATGGCTCCAGCGTGAACAAACATGGTTCATGTCACTTTTAGTTTTTATTGGAGAAAGAAAATATGCTTAATGCTCATTTTCCACAACACGAGGGTGTTCATGTGTTCAGGACATGAGAAGGTAACAGAGCCAATACTAACAGAATGATGTCATGGTCCATTTTTTAATCAAATGTGATCTTGAAGGTACGCAAATGGAAAAAATTCAACCCCCTCTGGCAGCCCCAAACTCCATGGGAAAGATATCTCTGGGCGATCCCATTAGATAATCACACGGAGGACATCCCTGATCACCGAACACTCAAAAACTTTTTTAAAAAGATCCCTAAAAGCACATTAAAACCGCCCTCTGCTTCAGAATCCCACGGAGAGAGACAATTAAAACAGGTTTCCAGTTACAGAGCGGGGACAGGAGAGTCCCAAGGTGACCTCTGCTTCACCTTTAGGAGTTTTACACACACACACACACACACACACACACACACACACACACACACACACACACACACACACACACACACACACACACACACACACACACACACACACACACACACACACACACACACACACACACACACACACACACTTTCCCCCACTGCATCGTGAGCAATATTCCCCTTCACGAAACCCCAGAGACGGAGCCTGGATCCTTTGTAGAGCTCATTAGGAGGGTGTTATGTCCAGCATGTTCCTCTAATCTAATCAGCTCTCCATCTCCCCGCCTCCCCTTTATGCTCTTCATTTGTCAGCTTTGAAAATAAGTGAGGGAAAGACAGGAGCGAGAGAGGGAAGGACATTGAAGGAAGTTCTTGAGATGACGAGGCGTCTCCTGGGTGGAGTAATGTCGTACTTCAGTATCATTGCACTGGGTCTCAAACTAATATCCTCTCCAGGAACTCGACACATCCCTCTCGCCTCTTAAACCCAGACTTTAAGTGTGACTTGGGGTCCAGGTCCAGGTCTGGGACTGGGACCTGGACCTCATGCTCCGCTGTCCTGGGATGCAAATGAACGCCACCAGGTTTTTTTTTCTCCAATTAGATTGAATTCACACGGGAGTTTTTTTCCGAATAGATTCATCAGCGCCGAGAATAAATGTGTTTGTGTACGGTGTGTGTCAGACTCGCGAAAAAGACGGATGTCAAAAGGAATAAGGTAGGGAGGGAGCCATGAGGACCGCAGCTGTTCGCTCTGCTGAAGGAGAACAGACAGACGGCGGAGAAAGACGGAGAGGAGAGGAGAGATGGAGAGAGAAATCCGTGGGAACAGGAATACAGTTGCCAATTTCCTGGCGCCGACAGGCAGCAGTGTTGATATTGCCGGTTGACGGCCAGCTTCCTCTGGCCGCCACCCATTCATTCTGCATTGTAAATAAACAGTTTACGGGGAAATGTCAGCCGGGAGACGGAAGCGGCTCTTCCCTCCTCCCTCACCGACGCCCCTCCGCTCGGTCGCCGGGCGAGTGACGGACGCGGCGAGTAATGAGGATGGCGCACACGACCTGTCGTGTTGGGGGGGTTGACGGTAACAAGGGCTGACGCCTCGGCGTTTAAAATAAAAAAGGTCCCCGAGGCCGCCGTGCTTACACTGTATCCACTGTCCCACTGTGCATGGGAAACATGCTTTAAACCGGCCTTAAGACGGGGGTGGGGGGGGGTCGGGGGGGAAATGCTGCAGTCATGGAGACGATGAGAACACTTGGGATGCCTACAGGAAGGCTGCTGTATGATATTGATGGGGGGGCAGGACTGCTCATGGCTGTCGCCGTGCGGCTTGAATTGGTGGTCGTTATGAGCCAGAAAACACAGAAGTTGCCCCCCGTGACTAAGCCAAGCTAAATCTGTAGAGTCTGTAGAGTCGGACTTTTAGAAACGGGGGCCAAGGACGATACACAGATGACATAGTGCACCTACGTATGACTCAAATATTAATGTTAAATGCGTCTTCGGAATCAGATTCAAGGCCACTGAAACCCGTAAAACAGAGAGACACCGGCAGAGATGGAGGAGGAGGGAGCGACTCCTTCCTCCTCCCCGTGGCCGTTCATCTCCCTAATTGACATGCAACGGTAGTTTTGCATCAGTTGGCGGCTTCTGGCTCTTCTTTGCTCACCGTCAGCTCCCAGCCGAATCCCATTCCTCTAATCCGGTTATCAAATCAGGCAGCCGGACACCGAGAAACACGCCGCATCACTTCATTACCGTCACCTGGATGAAGAAAGCTTCCGCCACTAGTGCCTGCCAAGCTGCGCGGCGAAAGCCTTCTGAAGGGTTATCGTCCACGGCTTAACAAGAAGGCTTTGGCTTTACGGCTGGAATTAGTTGGCTTATGTTGGCAGGTTAGCATTAATCACCATATCTCTGCCTCCGCCTGAAACAGAGCCAACGGGCAGACAAGCGGGAGCACGGAGAACACAGAGAGTCGAACGCGGAGAGTAGAACGCGGAGAGTAGAACGCGGAGAGTAGAACGCGGAGAGTAGAACGTGGAGAGTAGAATGTGGAGAGTCAAACGCTGAGAGTAGAACGTGGAGAGTAGAACGTGGAGAGTAGAACGTGGAGAGTAGAACATGGAGAGTAGAATGTGGAGAGTCAAACGCTGAGAGTAGAACGTGGAGAGTAGAACGTGGAGAGTAGAACGTGGAGAGTAGAACGTGGAGAGTAGAACGCGGAGAGTAGAACGTGGAGAGTAGAACGCGGAGAGTCAAACGCTGAGAGTAGAACGTGGAGAGTAGAACGTGGAGAGTAGAACGTGGAGAGTAGAATGTGGAGAGTCAAACGCTGAGAGTAGAATGTGGAGAGTCAAACGCTGAGAGTAGAACGTGGAGAGTAGAACGTGGAGAGTAGAACGTGGAGAGTAGAATGTGGAGAGTCAAACGCTGAGAGTAGAACGCGGAGAGTCAAACGCTGAGAGTAGAACGCGGAGAGTAGAATGTGGAGAGTCAAACGCTGAGAGTAGAACGTGGAGAGTAGAACGTGGAGAGTTGAACGCGGAGAGTAGAACGCGGAGAGTAGAACGCGGAGAGTAGAACGCGGAGAGTAGAACGCGGAGAGTAGAACGCGGAGAGTAGAACGCGGAGAGTAGAACGGAGAGTAGAACGTGGAGAGTAGAACGCGGAGAGTAGAACGCGGAGAGTAGAACGTGGAGTGTAGAACTTGGAGTAGAATGTGGAGAGTAGAACGTGGAGAGTAGAACGCGGAGAGTAGAACGTGGAGAGTAGAACGCGGAGAGTAGAACGCGGAGAGTAGAACGCGGAGTGTAGAACTTGGAGTGTAGAACTTGGAGTGTAGAACTTGGAGTAGAATGTGGAGAGTAGAACGTGGAGAGTAGAACGCGGAGAGTAGAACGCGGAGAGTCGAACGTGGAGAGTAGAACGTGGAGAGTAGAACGCGGAGAGTAGAACGTGGAGAGTAGAACGCGGAGAGTAGAACGCGGAGAGTAGAACGCGGAGAGTAGAACGCGGAGAGTAGAACGTGGAGAGTAGAACGCGGAGAGTAGAACGCGGAGAGTAGAACGCGGAGAGTAGAACGCGGAGAGTAGAACGCGGAGAGTAGAACGTGGAGAGTAGAACGCGGAGAGTAGAACGCGGAGTGTAGAACTTGGAGTAGAATGTGGAGAGTAGAACGTGGAGAGTAGAACGCGGAGAGTAGAACGCGGAGAGTCGAACGTGGAGAGTAGAACGCGGAGAGTAGAACGCGGAGAGTAGAACGTGGAGAGTAGAACGTGGAGAGTAGAACGCGGAGAGTAGAACGTGGAGAGTAGAACGTGGAGAGTAGAACGCGGAGAGTAGAACGCGGAGAGTAGAACGCGGAGAGTAGAACGCGGAGAGTAGAACGCGGAGAGTAGAACGTGGAGAGTAGAATGTGGAGAGTAGAACGTGGAGAGTAGAATGTGGAGAGTAGAACGTGGAGAGTAGAATGTGGAGAGTAGAACGCTCTAAACCTCTCGTTCTACTGTGAAGATCCGTTTGTCTGGCTAGACGGCGAACAGCATCCGGTGAGTCGGGGCAGAAGCCGTGGGCTCGGCGCCCCCCGGGTTCTAACGGCCAGAGCGTCAGGAGTGATGGATGGGAACCGGACGCCGCGCTCGCCGTTTGGAGCTCGTCACAAAGGACTGAATGGACCCCGGGCCTCGTGTTCGCCACCTGCAACCATTTTCACGAAAAGCAGAATACATATCGCCCTCAGACGAGCGCCAACCAGGTGCCGCGTGCAAATACATGTGGCGTGCCGCCACAAGAGGGCTGGACGTTTACAAAGTAGACTTCACAGCGGAGGAGGAACAATTAAAAAAAAATTAAGCTTTCAGCTGCAGCACACACAAAAAAAGCAATAGTTGCCAGATTTCTTTTTTTAATTGGAGAGGAATTCAAAGCGCGTCTGGCTGAATCAATTGTCGAAATCCTCATCAGCGGCACACAAACTAAATATGCGTGAGAGTAACCCGCAGGCCTGTGCTTCTTCACACATTAAAGACCAGCTGCCGTCATCGGGGAGTTCAGCGTTTGGCTGCTGGGGAAACGGCGAATGTTCAAACCCACCTCACGGGGTAATATTCTGTAGCTGACCCGTCCCAAAGCGCAGAGGGCAGGAATTACATGAGGGCGGTCTCGGAGGGCAGCGGAGGCGCCGCAGTATCGCGACGGTTTGAAAACCTCTCGCTGCTCTCTGGATATTCACAAAGCCGGATCAGTAAATATGGACTCGGCATAACTAAACAAACAAACAAACACCCGGCGTACGACTCCCGCTTGTTAAGTGTTTTCGGTCAAATGCCATCCGCTATTTCCAGGAGGCGCGTCGGTGCATTTGTTTTTCTGCAGGTCATCACAAAAGCCTCTGCGACCAGCTGCCCCCCCCTCGGGGGTCACGAGTAAACAATTCAGCCCGAGGCGCCAACAAAAAAAGACAAATAATGCCGTCGCAATGAGGGTCAGATTACGCCACAGCGAGAGCAGGCGTGACATTTTAATGGTTCCGGTCGTGAAACGTTCCCGTCACATTCTGCCGTTGTGACAAATGTATTCGACGCGGGGCGTAATGGCTCCTTTCACGGCCGCCTCCACGCCTAATCGGAGAAGTCGTCTCACGCCGGGCGGGGGAAAACGCTCCAAACCCCACGGAGGGCGTTTGAAACGCCGCTGATCAGCCTGACCTCTCGGGCGCGAGGCGGAAGCATCAAAAGCCCGACGGAGCACCGGTCTGTGGGAAGGCTGGACGATAAATGACCAATCGGCTCGAGCCGGAGTCACATTTCAGCCTGTAAGATCCAAGAGCTGTGATTGGTCAGCTCGGGCGGCCCAGCGCGATCAAGCATGAATCACCCTGAAGCTAAGAGTCATGGTGTTTTCTGAGAATGAGCCCTTCATGTCGAGCAGCGGGTCTTCATGGAGTCATGTGGCAACGCGGGCCGCAGAGGGGGAAACCGTGGGACCGCCACCCGCCGCTTTGGGAGTTGTTCCTGATCCGAAGTGAGGTCAAAGGTCAGGGATGTCTGTGTACAGATTGTAAAGCACTCTGAGACAAATTTGCAATTTGTGAAAATGGGCTATACAAATAAACTGAATTGAATTTGTGTGTGTGTGTGTGTGTGTGACGGCACGAAAAAAACAAAACTCTTAATGTTCACTGGCCACACGCCTCAGGTGAGCCGGTGTGACAGCGAGACTAAAGGATAGGACTGGGTTTGATGGTTGATAGTACGTCATCCTGAACGGGTTTGGATGCTGGAAATACGAGCTCTCCGCTTCGGGGACGCCGAATCTGTCGCCGCGCCGCTTTCGAGGGGCGGCGAACACAAAACGAGGGCGACAACAAGTCGATTGGCGGTAAAAAAAGAACACGGCGCGTTGACGTCGCAGCGTGCGTTTCTAAATAGTTTGCCGTTATCTGCAATTTGGGAGCGCCGTATATCGCACACGTCGAGAGGAGTGCGGCGTTCGGGCGACGGACCAGACGTCGCGGGGGTGACGGCGGTGCCGTTCGGTCGCCCGAGCCGAGTTTAAACTGGCGCCGCCGGCATCTGCGAGTTCACGTGACGTCCTCCGACGTTCGGCGGATAGCCGGCAGCCGCACCGGTCGCTGCCGGCAGCCGGGGTGTCCGTGGGAACCGCTCACCGGCTGGAGTTTCTTTACAGCCCTCAGAACTCAGCGTGCGTTCATCACTCAGAATGTTTGATGTGAAGCAGGAAAAAGACGGGGGGGGGGGGGGGGGCATCTCATCACAGCGAAACAGCAGGAACCACAGAGGACATATGGGGATTCTCAAAGACTACAACATCTAGAAGTGCATGTGCTTCATGTGCTTCATGTGCTTCATGTGCTTCATGTGCTTCATGTGCTTCATGTTCTGTATGTTCTGTGTGTTCTTCATGTTCTGTATGTTCTGTGTGTTCTGTGTGTTCTTCATGTTCTTTATGTTCTTCATGTTCTGTGTGTTCTGTATGTTCTTCATGTGCTTCATGTTCTTCATGTGCTTCATGTGCTTCATGTTCTGTATGTTCTGTGTGTTCTTCATGTTCTTCATGTTCTTCATGTTCTGTATGTTCTGTGTGTTCTGTGTGTTCTTCATGTTCTTTATGTTCTTTATGTTCTTCATGTTCTTCATGTTCTGTATGTTCTTCATGTTCTGTATGTTCTTCATGTTCTGTGTGTTCTGTATGTTCTGTATGTTCTGTATGTTCTGTATGTTCTGTGTGTTCTTTATGTTCTGTATGTTCTGTATGTTCTGTATGTTCTGTGTGTTCTTTATGTTCTGTATGTTCTGTGTGTTCTGTGTGTTCTGTATGTTCTGTATGTTCTGTATGTTCTGTGTTCTTCATGTTCTGTGTGTTCTGTATGTTCTGTGTGTTCTGTATGTTCTTCATGTTCTTCATGTTCTTTATGTTCTGTATGTTCTGTGTGTTCTGTGTGTTTTGTATGTTCTGTATGTTCTTCATGTTCTTTATGTTCTTTATGTTCTGTATGTTCTGTATGTTCTGTGTGTTCTTCATGTTCTGTATGTTCTGTATGTTCTGTGTGTTCTTTATGTTCTGTATGTTCTGTATGTTCTGTGTGTTCTGTATGTTCTGTGTGTTCTGTATGTTCTGTATGTTCTTCATGTTCTTTATGTTCTTTATGTTCTGTATGTTCTGTATGTTCTGTATGTTCTTCATGTTCTTTATGTTCTGTATGTTCTGTATGTTCTGTATGTTCTGTGTGTTCTGTGTGTTCTTCATGTTCTTTATGTTCTTTATGTTCTTCATGTTCTGTGTGTTCTGTGTGTTCTTCATGTTCTTTATGTTCTTTATGTTCTGTGTGTTCTGTATGTTCTTCATGTTCTGTATGTTCTGTGTGTTCTGTGTGTTCTGTATGTTCTGTGTGTTCTGTATGTTCTGTGTGTTCTTTATGTTCTGTGTGTTCTGTGTGTTCTTCATGTTCTGTATGTTCTGTGTGTTCTGTGTGTTCTGTGTGTTCTTCATGTTCTGTATGTTCTGTGTGTTCTGTGTGTTCTTCATGTTCTTTATGTTCTGTATGTTCTGTGTGTTCTTCATGTTCTTTATGTTCTGTATGTTCTGTATGTTCTTCATGTTCTGTATGTTCTTCGTGTTCTGTGTGTTCTTTATGTTCTGTATGTTCTGTGTGTTCTTTATGTTCTGTATGTTCTGTATGTTCTGTGTGTTCTTTATGTTCTGTATGTTCTGTGTGTTCTGTATGTTCTGTGTGTTCTGGATGTTCTGTATGTTCTGTGTGTTCTGTGTGTTCTTTATGTTCTTTATGTTCTGTGTGTTCTTCATGTTCTTTATGTTCTGTATGTTCTGTGTATTCTGTGTGTTCTTCATGTTCTTTATGTTCTGTATGTTCTGTATGTTCTCTATGGGCGCTCTCCCTACCTGGCATGGCGTGGACCAGGTCCCCGCAAAGCAGCATGAACCTGGGCCTGGGTCGGAGGCGGTTGACGGCCTCCACGGCCCGCTTGGTGAGCTCCATCTCCTCGGCCCATTCGTCGCCTCCGCCTTCGCAGTCGCCGTCCCTCCAGGCCTTCATCAGCCCGAGCTGCGGGTCGGCGGCCAGGATGAAGCAAAACGGTCCCGTCCACTCGCGCTCCGCATCTGAAGAGGAACCGGCGGCGACGGGTTACCACCGAGACGATAATGAAATACAACGTCGTTCAAAAAAAGCTGCGTCAGGCAGAATTAATCGCCTATTTAAGCTATTTTGATTATCTAATAATCGTAAAAATGACCGAAAACACCATTCTTATCCTCTCAAATACGGAGATTTCACCCTAATATCTTTGGGTTTTTTGGAACGGCACCCAAAGATATCTCTCGCACTTTAAAACACTGGGATGAACACAATGTACTTCTGCTGCACATGCTCGCTCCATGAGAAAACCCACACTGAATAATTCACAAACGGCGACATGCGAGGGCATCCAATGCCAAAGAACCAAGTGCTTTACATAATCCTGCTATTGCGTAACAGAAGGGCCCCGTTCCCGGCTTTCTTTCCATGTATAGAGACGGAAGCGGACCCTTCAACCGGCCGACGGGAATGACGAGATTCAACATGAAGGACGCGAGAGAAAAGCGCGGCCACGTGATATGGAAATGGGCGTCTTTTTGGTCGCCCGTGGAAACAGGCCGATGCAAAGCGAAGCGCAGGTGTCAACAGTTTCTGCTCCACTTGTTTGGTTTTCCGGGGGATGTGGAACGCCGTGGAGAGTCGGCACTCTGCACAAATCCCATCACTCGCACTCAGCGGGGACGAGTTCAGCAGCCTCGTATTTAACATGCATTCTCTCTCTCTATCTCTCCCCCTCTCTCTCTCTCTCACCATCTCTCTCTCCCAAATGAGTTCATGAATTCGGTCCTCCAGAGAAACTGGGCGCCGACAGCGCGATAACGGGCGCCTCGCCTCCGGGGAATCAGGCGAGTAAAACAGTGATCCCCCTCGGAGAAATTCACTTTTCCTTTTTTTATTTAACCCATTCTAATTTTACGATCATCATCATCATTATCTCTTCAACCGAATTACATTAATTTAAAAAAAAGTGCTTCACTCCAAACTAGCCTGGCCTTGATCTTCACCGATACCCCCTCCTACCCCAGTGAGGGCTGAGGATGAATTTGGAATTTGATCCGCTCCCGTGACCCCCAGAAGGTTTCCCGGCCATCAGCGTTCACCCGCAGACCAGAGCGTCCTCTAAGTAGATCAAAAGCTCTCGTCAGCACATCTGAACTCATGTCCTTGAGTCTTAACTCTTCCCCTTAGCTCGCCTCATGTGTTCACGAATACACATATATGTATTATGCATGTACACCCCCCCCCCCCCCCCCTCGGGCATGTCGGTCCCAGTCCTGATCCGTTAGGCATCTTCTTCGTGAGGGTCCTGATGCAACAGACATCCACAAAGCTTTTATTTGTTACTTCACAGCAGTATCTCTCTCTCTCTAGAGTCAGGCGTGTGAACTATTTCACAGGAAAATGAAAAAGACATAAAAAGAAAAGAAAAACAACAACAGCAGGACTTTCAGAAAACCGAATAAAAGGAGATAAGAGACCCTGTGCGGCTGCGCTGGTTGAGCACAACTTCAAACATAAAGATCGCACAGATTTCTCAGGTGGCAGATTGTGCACTCCAAACTAAAATGAATCATCATCTGACATGAGTGCACAGGGGGGGGGGGGCTACATTTGCAAGCAAATGATAAAACGGTGATCATTTTTAAATGTCTTTCCCCTTGAGTTCTATTAAACTAACCGGTTCCATCCCGGAGGCGCTGAAGACATAAAACACAGGTAGGGAGGGAAGAGAGAAGAGGTGAGCACGCGAACGTGATTACTGCTCGGGTTTGACGAGAATGTTGACGAGTAAACAACATTTCAGACTAAAGCAATCAACTCAAATGAGGTCGGCAACTTTGACAGTAACAACAAGTGGTCCCCCTTCTTCCAAAAATAAATAATATTAATAATAATAATAATAATAATAATAATAATAATAATAAGGAGGTCCACGTCATTGAAAGTAGTGACAACATTATTTTCCTTCAAAGTTTAAACATTAGCCCACTCGGGAGTAAATGACCACCAGCTAGCTAGCCATTGATAGAAAGCTACAACACTTCTCAACAACAACAACAACAACAAACAACACAACTTCTAAACAACAGCGGTGCTCTAACGTTAGCCACTCGTCTGCTTTATTTTGTTAACACAAGCTAACTCCGTTGTGTCCTCCAGGAAGCTACACGAAGCTACACGAATCTGCACGAAGTTACACGAAGTTACACGAAGCTTCACGAAGCTTCACGAAGCTTCACGAACCGTCAAAACTGTTTACGGCAACAACTCGGGCAGCCGGTTGGAGAGACAGCGCGCGCGCTATAGCGAGCTAGCTGACGCATTGACAGCTGGCGTCGGGGCTCGACGGGCTGACGTCGGTCGCTACCTTCGCTCAGTCCGCTGAAGGTCCGGTGCTTCGCTCGGAGAAAGAGGTCCTCGCGCTCCGCCATGTGAAGCGAACGTCGGGGTCGTCCGAGCAAACTAGTTGTGCGACTCGTGAGCTCCTCCAGCGAGCCTGGCTGGTTGTGTAATAAGTGACTCTCGGGGATCGACTACTACTGCCTGCTGGCCAGTGTGCCTCCTCAGGTCCGGTGTAAAGAGAGGAGTCTGTATGGGGGACCACTCTGACCGTTTGCAATCACTTTTTTAATTTTTTAAAAACATGTATATATAATTGCTGGAGTGGACAAGCTGCTTTTCTGATTGCTTGAATGTTTTCATTTTATACTTGTCTTCCAATATACGTCCAGACAGTTCAAATATCCTTAAACCCCTTAAAAAGAACAGTTAGAGCAAACAATGAAGTGCTCCTCTCTCTCCCTCGCATGACCATGTTTGACAAACTACTGTCAGCACTTGTAAAACTTGTAAAACGTATATTTCTATATATGTGAAGTGTTTTGCTTAGAAGGTTTCTAAGGTGTAATGGGTTTGGTAAAAAGCAGGATGTTTTACAATCTGACACCATTTGGGAAAGAGGGTTTTTCCCACTTACCTGAAAGAAAGAAAAACGATGACAATGATGGTCGTTATTTTAAAGGATTTACCATTATTTGGTCCCTTGCCTAAAAATACCACATACCCCCCCCCCCCCCCCCCAAAAAAAGTCTGCATGGTCCTAACGAAAATTACATTGTGCCACATCTTTGCTGAAAGGCTCTTTTGTTCTATAGGCTCTTCTTTAGAAGGTATGCCAGCCATTCCAGCACATTACGCTACTTGTGAAAACAATGGCAACCTATACTGAAAATAAATAAAGTGGAAATGGGGGGGGGGGGGGCAAAACTGAATAGTGAAGTGCGTACTCCGAGGCTTTTATCATAACACGATAAAGTATCTCTCTCTCGCCCTCTCTCTCTCTCTCTCTCTCGCCCTATCTCTCTCTCTCTCTCTCATCAGCCCTCGCAGTCTCACTCCCTCCCCATGTGTTCCTCCTCCTCTCCTTTTGCGCACCAGACTCTCCCACACATCGCCTCTTCCATTCGCTCACTGCGCTCCCGTCCTCCGCGCGGCTCGCGTCTCTCTGCCTCCTCCACAGTGCGTAAGAGCGCACCCGATGGATACGCGGAGAGACGCACTCCTGAAAACGCCAAAGCAGCGCGTGCAAAATGCCTTTGTGAAAGACGCGCATGCATGCAGAGCGCGCGCGTTGGAGCGCTGTTAGTCAGATTGAGCCAAATTCATTCCACGGAGATTGTCTTTTTTTTTCTTCTTCTGCGCGTTTTTTCTTCTTCGCCTCCTTCTCTCTTTTGGATGATGACATGTTCATAAAGATGCTCGTCGTCGCGGATGACGGTGCGTTGCTCATCGGATGTGTGTTCCTCGACTTTTCTGCATATCATGACCGCGCGCCCTTTCCCCTCTCTCCGAGTCTGTTCGTGTGCGCGTGAAGTTGCACGGTGGAGGAAGCAGGATGAGAGGGAAATACTTTCTCCTCGGCTTCTTGTTGCTCAAACTTATGGCTCTCGTGTGCAAGGCCGACGGGGAGCCGGGACTGCTCGGGGGATTCGTAATGATCGCCACCTCCAACGGCTCCCGGGAGGAGGAGAGCGCGTCCGAGGAGACCCCGCACACGGAGGACCGGTGCCGGGGCTACTACGACGTGATGGGCCAGTGGGACCCGCCGTTCATCTGCAAGACGGGCAACTATCTGTTCTGCTGCGGCACCTGTGGCTTCCGCTTCTGCTGCTCCTACAAGCACTCGCGGCTGGACCAGAGCACCTGTAAAAATTACGACACTCCGATGTGGATGAAGACCGGACAGACGCCCTACAAGAAGATGAACAAGATCCATGACAGCACCAAAGACAAGACGAACCTCATTGTTTACATCATATGTGGAGTAGTGGCCATCATGGCCCTCGTGGGGATTTTCACCAAATTGGGTCTGGAGAAGGCGCACCGGCCTCAGAGAGAGAACATGTCCAGGTGAGTGTCTCTCTCGCTCTCTCTCTCTCTCTCTCTCTCTCTCTCTCTCTCTCTCGCGCTGTCTGCTCCTCTCAGTGCGCTTGTTTACAAAGAAACTCGCAGTAGTAGCCTTTACGCACGCACGCGCGCAGAGATCGCTCAACGTCTCGCTAATTTCCCGCATCTGCCCCCCAATGTGCGCACATCAGAAGTATATATATATATATATATATATATATATATATATATATATATATATATACACACATATAATATGGAATCAGTTCTATGAGCTTTCGTTCTCACGCGCAGGCTGTGGTTTCATGGCAACCAGAGCATCTCCTCCGTGAGGAGGGACGTGGATGCTGCTCTCTCCACTCCACAGTCTCTCAGAGAATAACATTACGTGAGCCGCTCTGCTCTTCAGGCGGGGGCGCGCTCCTCTCTCTCGTGGAGAGGCGGCATCGCGCTCCCTTTGTAGGCAGTGTATACGTACGTGCACGTGCTGCAGAAACTGCACGATTGAAACACAAATATTTCCCATTGATCAGGGGAATGACTTTTTTTTCTTTCTTTTTTTGGGGTCCATAAAAAATATATAATAAAAAGATATTCTGTGCACCCTAAGTGAATAATTAAATGAGCCATGTTGTGCACGCCCTCACCGCCTCTCTCTCTCTCTCTCTCTCTCTCTGTCTCTCTCCTGTCTGACAGGGCCGTGGCCAGCGTGCTGCAGGGCGGGTGTCCAGGTGAGCAGTATCGCGGGGAGGAGGCCCTCGGGATGCACTCGCAGCACTATGTTTCCAGGGCCACAACCCTCCGTGAGTGTTGTTGTTGTTGTTTGGACAGCTGTTTACTGGGTGTATCAGAATATAGCAGTGTGGGCGTGGAGTGTGTGTGTGTGTGTGTGTGTGTGTGTGTGTCTGTCAGCCACACACACACACCTGGTGGGTGTCAGAGGCCCTCGTGAAGTCATCTGGAGTGATGTAAGGATGCAAGAGTCACTCAAGTGTTTCACAAGCACGCTCATATCTCACACTGACGATGGCGAGCACTCGTGAAAATCGTCAAATATACAGTACACACACAAACACACCCACACACACACATCCCTGCGAGCGTGTTTTCTGATTTTGAGATGCATCGGGTTTTGTTTCTTTATATTTCACATTGGCCGTGGAAAGAGAATATCTACCGAGCCTTTTCTGCAGCTTTTTCAAATCCAACCCTTTTATTCACCGTTTTATTTTGGTTTCATGGCCTCATGATATAACGAGAGAGAGAGCGAGAGAGAGAGAGAGAAAGGGAAGTGGGAGTGTGTGTGTGAGTTGGTGAGGAAGTATAATGTGGAGATGGATGTGTGTTTGCGTGTAGAGGGATTTGTGTGTGTGTGTGTGTGTGTGTGTGTGTGTGTGTGGGGGGGGGGTCTGAAGTTTGAAGGGTGGTGGTGGTAGAACACGGAGCTGTATGAATGCCATCTATTTCTGTTGCGTCCCGTGGGCTACAGTACCGAGCTTCTTTGTGTTTTAACACCAAAGATCAAACAGATGAATCACACACACACACAACACACACACACACACACATATAAACACACACGCTCAAATTCATGCAGACCCGAGCGTATAGTACGGATGCATCATGCACACATGGTATGAAGTCAGAGCAGCATTTAAATCTTCTCAAAGTTGCATCATACTTCTTGAAAACAATGGAGAGACATGAGGTGAATGAAGATGAATGAGTTTGAGTCGGCGTGAGGAGCGTCTTTCTGTGCCATTACATCATCTGACTGCTGGTGAAATCTCAAGTCAAAATCGCACATCCAAAACGACATCCATCTTTTCTTTGTCATTTTCAACCTTTTGTTTCGCGGCAGCAAAAAAAAAGAAAATCCATTTCACTCAATCGATTAAAACGGTGTTGAGTTTTAAAGTCATAGATTTATGAAAAATAGGAAGACGTGCCAGTGGGATGAGATACTGTGTGCATGTTTGTGGTCATATTTGGCACCTGGGTTGGAAGTATAAGTATTTATGTCTCTAAATGCAAGATTAAAACGACCTTTCTTTTATGCCAAATTGGCCTCTTAAAGGTACACTCCCTAATTTAGTGAAAGAACCACGTCTTTGTTTCCCCTGTGCGAGCTGCAGCTCACGTTTGGAAATGTTGAAATGGTTTTAGGTTTCAGGGAGGGGGGGCTGGTGGTCTCAGTCTCACAACAATGCTGCCTGCGGAAAGAGATGAAGAGCCCTTTCAGAATAGTGTCGGGGGTCCACTGGTGAAATGCATTTCTTCCTCCCCGCAGTGGGGGGGGTGGGGGGTGGGGGGGGAGGTGGCCGTGAAATAGAAGATTCAGATGTGCAACCTGCTCCCCTGCACCTCCTGACCCTCTGGCTGGTGTGTGTGTAATCATGCAGGGATGTTATTAACCTTCGTGATCCCACGGGATCCTCCCCTATACGGCCACCTGGGGGGGGGATTATGGATTTGCTGGATGTGATCGTGTTATTCTTGTTTTTGAGTGATTAACGGAAGATAAATAGACGGAGAAGGGTGATTTCTCTTTTGAGAGAGCCGCTGTGGATGAACAAACAGGGGAGGAGGAGGAGGAGGAGAGAGAGAGGGCCGATGTAAAGACGAGCGCTCGGGTTGAAAAGTATGCGCACAAAGGGAAGTTGTTTGGTGCTGGAAGAAAACAATGTTTAGTCCTAAACACACATCGATTACAGCTGGGATGCTTACAGATTGTCCTATTACTGACATCAATGAGTCCGCTCCGTCCCGGCTGCGTGTCGAGGAGGAGACAATAATCCCACAGAACGCTGTTCGGCTTTATCATGTATGTGTTTTTTTCTGCCCACAAGAACTTAATTAAATCAATACATTTGATAACAGACGTAGAGCAACAACAAGCAGAGCGCCCCGTCGCTGCGTCTCCAACGTTCCCGATCGTTATCGCACCCAGGAAGCATCAATCAGTCCAGTACTACAGGCTTGTGTTCGTCATGTCGTGGGACCCCCCCCCCCCCCCTGAAAAACCAGAACCAGCCATGACCACCAGAGCCCAGATGGGGGCCGTCACTTTCATGTCTTCTCCAAAACCTCGGAGACTTTCCTTGAATCTTTTTTAAAAAGGGCTGAAAATCCCTTAAAAGCATCAAAGAGCTGAGGAAGCAAGGAAGGGTTAGGGCTAAGGAAAGAGGAAGAAGGGAACAGCGCAGGCCGAGGAGTCGACTCCCAGACTGACGGTTGCCCTTTCTGAGTCTCTGAAGGACTCCGTCTCCGCCCGGGATCACGGACCGGTCTGACAGCCCGACTTCAGGAGAGAGAGAGTCTCTCCATTCTCCTCAGGGTGAAGATAATCTCTTTGTTTTACGGCGCTCGGCCGTAAATTATCCAATAAAGAAGTTAGAGGTGACATTTCAGTGTAAAACATGTATTTATCCTCGTGAGTTATTACACGGAAACAATTCCTCCAGACCTATATTGTTCTTCGTAATTGCCATTTTGGTGTAACACGCTAAGCAGCTTTTGGTGAACCGAACACACACACACACACACACCCACGGTACTCTGTATTCACAACTCAATTCACCATTTCAAGGCTTAATTACCTCGCCAGCAGTTATAATATTGCCCTAAACATTCAGAGATGGAAGAGGACGACATTTTAATACGTAATTGCTTCCGAGATTGCGAGAGAAAAAGCTCTGTCTGCAGAATAGTGTGTGTGTGGTTGTGTGTGTGTGTGTGTGTGTGTGGACAGCGCATGTTAAAAGTAGGTGACCTTGTCTTCCCAGCTGTCATCGAGTCCCTCAGTGTGTCACACGTGATTTCAGAGTGTCAGAGCGGAAAGAGGAGCTCCGGCTGGTGGAAGTCGGGCTCCACGTTCGAGTTCGTCCTCGAGTTTTTATTCGACTTTGTCCTCGAGTTCGTCTTCGAGTTCGTCCCCGAGTTTTTATTCGCGTTCGTCTTTGAGTTCGTCTTCGAGTTCGTCCACGAGTTTTTATTCGAGTTCGTCCTCGAGTTCGTCCCCGAGTTTTTATTCGAGTTCGTCCTCGAGTTCGTCTTCGAGTTCGTCCCCGAGTTTTTATTCGAGTTCGTCCTCGAGTTCGTCCTCGAGTTCGTCCACGAGTTCGTCCCCGAGTTTTTATTCGAGTTCGTCCTCGAGTTCGTCTTCGAGTTCGTCCCCGAGTTTTTATTCGAGTTTGTCCTCGAGTTCGTCTTCGAGTTTGTACTTTTATGTGGCCCCTGGTGGCTTTAAAGACACGTGATCAAGAAAAATATCCCGTGCTTTTATTTTGAAGGTTTAGGATTAAATGGATTTATGTTGTAACATTAGAGACATTTTCTTATTTATAACATTTCTACACTCAAATAAACAATAATCAAATGCAAAGAGAGGAGTTTATCAATTGTTTCCGACCCTTTAAGAGGGCGGCCATGATGCCGATTTGGCTCACGGTGAACATGAGTTTGACACCCCTGATTTAAACTCAGCTACAGGGAGCAGCTCAGGCTCAAGTGTCTTCCTCAAGGACACATCGACTAGGGCGAGGATTGAACCGCCAACCCCCTGATTGAAAGACACACCATGCTGACCACTGACGGCCATATTGTGGACGTTTAAAGGAATCACAAAATAAAAAGGATGGAGCGTCCTCTCTCCGTCCTCTAAGTGTTTCGCATCGCCCGGCGTGTAATTTGCCGTCTCGTCATTGTGGTTCTGTAATAAGAAGCAAACCGGGACGGGGGAATATCTTAATATCTAATCAGCCAACATCCCCCCCCCCCAATCCCCCCCCCTCCCCCTCCCCTACCCTCCTCACGAATATTAATCACTTCATTTACTCCCAGGAAATCTTGCATTTGACAGGTAATTACATCTGCGGCTGTCTGTGTGTGTGTGTGTGTGTGTGCGCGCGCGGTCGAGTCCATGACGTGCTCATCACACACACGGCTGCGTATGCACGCAACCTGTGGTGTGCGTCCCCCCCCCCCCCATGTGTTTGAACAGGTGGTTATCGCCACCGCTTTCCAATCAACCGCCACGGCGGCTCTCCTTCATCCACCGTTCTTTTTTTTTCACAGCCAATATTAGGATTATTTTCACGCGTGGAAATGAATTCACGCAAGAAAAATGAACAATTAACGAAGGGAAGAGGAGTCGAAACTTTAAAGCTTTTAAAAAGTCAAGTTGGGATTTGGAGAGCCACTCGGATCCTTTGAGTCACTGAGGGAACGCTCGTCTCCCCTCCGGCAGGAACCGGCCCGACGCCTGTCAGATGTACGTTGAACGAAGCGAGCCGAGTCTCAGCGCTGTAAATCTATTAAGCCCCCCCCCCCCCCCCCCTGTGCTACGCTCTGTAATCTTCCGCTGTTGTAACACACACAGTACGGTTTCTAAGGGAACCGGAGCTTTAATCTCCTGGAGGCTGACAGTAAGAGTATCCTGTATATATGTGTTCTGGTGGTAGCGCTCCTCTCCTGGGGCTTTACAGTGATCCCTATCCCACCTCGGGGTGCTTCCTTGAATAGTTTGGGACACCTAAGTATGGAGTACACGGAACACCTGCAGTCCTACAGGAGCTCCGTGTCTCCATGGGACTGCATTTTGAAAAGTCTCGACTTCGAGAGAGAACAGTCTGTTGAGGATGAAATGACCACATCCCATGTCCCCGAGCGGTTGAGGCCCCTTTATCCTCCGTGTACACACACACACACACACACACACACATGCACATATATGCACTCACACATATACACACACTTCAAATCTCCAGGCCTGTGTTTCACAGATCTGCTTGGCAAGCCGACTGATGCCACCAGCGATGATAAGTCCCAGGCGGGGAGAGCTCCTGCTGGGGTTACGTTTATCAACCCCAGCACCCCGCCGCCATGTGCTATCCTCCCCTCCACCCCGACACCCCACCAGCTCCACCTCTTTTCTCTCTCTTTGGCCTGCGGGCTTCAGTATGGCCCTGCTCTGCCCCGAAGGAGGTGTATAGGGGCACATTGGTCTCTCGCACATATATATACACAGTATATATATATATGGGAAACACACAAACACTGGAACACACAAGCTCATGGACAGGCTTACAGCCCCCCCCCCCTCCCCTCTCCATCGCCCACACCACCCCCCACCCTGCTGGGCACTGGCCCACGGAGAGGGGACATGTGGCCGGGCGAAATGCGTCACGATGCCGCGCGCTCTCTCGCTCCGACAGATCTTGTGCCTGGAGCGACTCACGGAGAAACAGAGAGGGAGTTTTTGTTGTTGTTTTCCAGCTTTCAGAGTGCAGCAATCGCACCCCCCCCCCCCCCCCCCCGGCTTCTGGCCACAGGTGACTTTTTTTCTCTCTCGACGTTTCTTGCCCCTTGTGGCAGGAGTTGGTGACACAACGTGTTCTTCTTTTTAACCCCCCCGGCGCTGATTTTATCCTCACATATTTTTTTTGATTGCATTCTCCCCATTTCAAGCACAGGTGTGATTCTTTCTGTCGACATTTACAGTTTAGAGCAGGGGTGTCAAACTCATTTTCACCGTGGGCCACATTGGCGTCATGGCCGCCCTCACAGCGTTGTAACTGAAACATATAAACTCTATAAACTCCTCCCCAACATGTTGTTAAATAACTCTTTTTGCATTATTGCTTATTTGAGTGTAAAAATATTGAACATAAGAACATTTCTCTAATAGTATAACATACAGTAACTCCATTTAATTTGTAACCTTCAAAATAAAAGCACAGGATATTTTTCTTACATTTCTTGAGTCAGGGGCCACATGAAATGATGCGGCGGGCCGGATTTGGCCCGCGGGCCTTGTGTTTGACACCTGTGGTTTAGAGTATGCAACAGGTGTACAAGGCACCGATGTTCAGACTGCTGTACACAACCTAAATGCTGTGACATCGGGAGCGAGTCTTCAATTCAACAACACACCTCTGTCCTTGAGGGTTTAAACCAGGAGATCAGCTGCTGGTTTGTTTTCCTGAAGCAAAGGTCACGCTGTTTGTTTTTATTTTGCTCGTACTGTGACACTGATAGCGGAAGCTTCACACGGCTAGAACCACCACAGTGTACGAGGAGAACACACTCATCGAATTCATCATCATCAGTGAGACTTTCAATTCTCTGGCTTTGAGATCTTTGAAAGGATCCACCAAAAACCTCACGAGCTTCTGAGTAGGAAAAGCTCTGAGAGCTTTGCATCCGAAGAATATAGCTGAAGTCATCTTTTAACTGCCATGCATGTTATTTATGTCCTTATTTAATCGGCTTCATTACAGAATAATTGTACAACTTGTTTCTTGAATATTAATTCTGTTTCTCTTTACTCTTGATAGGAACTATTATTTACATCCTATGTTGTGCTGGGACGCATTCAGTTGCGTTCCGGCTTCTGAAGACACGTGCAGCGGTAGAAGTTTTGTACTCCTCTAAAAGAGAAGAGAAATTTGAAATGCATTTATACAGTTCTACGGTGGATTGATTGACTGAGGTTCACGAAATCCATCAGTAACCGAAGAACTACGGTGTGGTGCATTTCCTGGAGGGAGTGATACGTCTTCCTCTATTGTAAAACATTAAATAGCATGAAGGAATATCTTGTGATGTTACAAAAACACACTCATTGCTTTGTTGATGTTAAATATGACCCCAGAGCAAGGAGGTGGTTAGCTTTGGCTAAAGGAGAACTATAGTGGTCGCCTGGCTGGCCAACAGCTCTCTGCAGAGAGCTCCAAAAAGGGTTCTTAGCACCCTCAGAAGGGGGACACGTTCTGGATAGAACCTCCAGAGAGGTTCCTGGGTGGAACCATTGCAGCATAGAACGGTTCTCCGTTGCCTCTCATGGTGGGTAATCGGTGGAACCCTTCACAGATGGCTCCCGGTGGAACCCTTTAGGTAAGGTTCTAGGTCGAAGCCTCTATAAGGGTTCCAAGTGAGAACCCAAAAGGGCTACGGAACCATCTTGTGAGCCCCATATATGGTTCTTGTTGGCAACTTCTTCTTTTTTTAAACAACGTAAAGACATGAGAGTGGTATCTATCTGCTGATCTGACTCTTGGCAAGGCAGAACATAATGTTTATTTCGATGATTTAATGATATAAATACGTTTTGGGGAATATCTTCTTAAACACCTGCGGTACAATCCACCTGTCCTCTTCATGGTTACTGTGTTCCAACTACTGGAAAGTGAAGCTGACTCAATATGGACACTTTAAATGCATTCCTGCCCTTTCATTGGCCACTGTGTTCAGCATCATATACAGTGTGTATGCAAATGATCCATTTCAGTATGTTGTCATCAGATCACAGACAACGGCTCGCCACTGTGTCCGTGCTTCACCATCCCAACGGGTTTTTCCGTATTGCTCAATCACAGAGGACATTAGTATCGGTGGCTGCCCAGTAATATATAATCACAGTACTACGCCTGTGATTATGAAGCTTTTAAGCAGCTCTCTTATTGTGTGTTGAGCACCTGCATGCAGAGTCAATACTCCCTTTACGTGTCTAGCCACACCCTATAAACACCTGCATGACTTTGTACAAATGATACACATCTACAACCACACAAGAAAGTAACTTGTTTCCACTTAAGAGAGATGCCTTTTGCAGCGATTGCTGCAGCGAGTAGAGGAATAGTCATTCCGGAGGAGCATAAGAGACCCTCACCAGCAGGCAGCGATTGAATCGACCCCCCTCGGGAATCCTGGGAAATGGAAGCGGGGATCTGAAGGCGCCTCTTTTCCCCCCCGATTCATATACGGAGCCTGCCGGAGAATAGTCGTACATGCCAAGTCTGAAAGATTGGGACTGAGTAGAGGAAATAATGTGAAAGCAGCAGTAAAAAACGAGTGCAAGCGGAGGACCCCGACATGAGAAGGAGAGAGAGATTGTGGAAGAAGAAAAAGAAGAGCCCACGGAGGAGAGGCCGAGAGCGTTTGGCAGAAGATTGAGTGAAGAGATCTCCCGAGACCGTTCGTCCTCCAGGCCTCTCCTGACGTATAAGTCGCGGGGGGGGGGGGGGGGGGGCAGGTATAGGATTCGGACAGAGCTCCCCGTTGTTGGCGTGGTGGGCTTCGCTGCTTTGACAATAACTCATTCCTGAATTGGTCCGTATTGATGTGAGCGTGGCAGGTCCATCAGTCGAGCATAGTTAACGGGTAGAGGAGAAAAGACATCGATTTGTTGTTGGGTTTTTTTTGCCCGGGAGACAATGGGAAGGCAGTAGAATGAGAGGATTTGAACAATGGGGGTTTGAAGCGTGTACGGAACATTTGTATGTGTGAGAATGGTGTGTAAGGTCGAGGTAGTCGATACACACACACACACACACACACACCCACCCACACACGCTTGTGAGATATTGCAAAATGGTAGATAGACTTCATATTGCACCTCTCTCGTCTTCAGACCACTCAAAGCTTTGCACATTCACCCGTTCACACACACACTCATACACTGACGGCCAAGGCCGCCACACAAGGAGCCACCTGGACCCCCATTCACAGCCCAATGCCACGGTCTTTGGGATGGAGGACTTAAAATGTCTTAAGTATAAATAAATGAATCAATAAATGCATGAATAAATATAGGAATAATTAAATAAATAAATGACTGAATAAATGGTGTAGGGGAGCAAGACAGAAGCAACCGATCCCTAGCACTTGGATCCTGTTTCGGTATAACTTATATTTATTTATTCCTGTATTTATTTATACATTTATTTAAGAATTTATTTATTTATTCTAGTATTTGTCTTTTTATTTATACATTTATTTAAGCATTTTTTAATCTATTCCAGTATTTATTTATACATTTATAGTTACTTATTTATTTTAAGTCCTCCATACTTTGGGAGACAGTTTTCTCTTGTGATGGAAATGAACCTTTCCAATGTCCCGTAGAGAAAACAAGTTCAATGTCTTTAAGTATTTATTAAACAGAAACTTGGAATAATTCAATTGAATGACCAGAGGAACGGTTACAGGAGATCTGACCCAGAAAAGATAGAGCGACATCGTCTTATACTGTCATAATTATTGATGAAGTGTTTGCCCCTCATCCCTCCCTCTCTTCCTCCTTCCCACGGCGTCCATGGGAACAGGTTCTGTCTGCTTTCCCAGATGGTGTTGTGAAGTCTACCTCAGAGGAGAGAGAGAGAGAGAGACAACAAAGCACTCTGCCATAGAATAATAAGATCTGTTATTGTCCCTCGCAAGATGAGCTGAACTCTGCTCTCAGTCACATTTATTCAATTCAATTCAGTTTATTTGTATAGCCCAATTTCACAAATTACAAATTTGTCTCGGAGTGCTTTACAATCTGTACACATAGACATCCCTGCCCCAAAACCTCACATCGGACCAGGAAAAACTCCCAAATAACCCTTCAGGGGGGAAAAAAGGGAAGAAACCTTCAGGAGAGCAACAGAGGAGGATCCCTCTCCAGGATGGACAGGACAATAGATGTAATGTGACCAGAAGGACAGATTAGAGTTAAAATACATTCAATGAAGAACGACTTGTGATACACTTCCCACCACACCTCTCACATCTCTAATGTCTTGTTTATTTCTGCTCTATTACTGCCCTGAGTTCTTTAATTATTGATGGTACTAATAACATTATACTAACCAAGATAACTGACCTGGTAACATGGCAACAGAATCACAGATCGGGATTAAATAAATAAAAATAACTCGCTGGTTGACTTCACTAAAGACACAAAGGTGTCCCAGAACCACACGACCTTCGTCAGGTTTTGACTGTGTGGTGAAACAATAGAGACAGTATGCGTATTTAAAAAGTTGTGCTGGTAACAAATATTTCTCTTCAACAATGGACAAAGGAAATGGAAGAGCTGCTTAAAATTACACCTCAGAAAACAAAAATAAAACCAGACGTCTGTTTGTTGTGAAGTTGAAGCTGCATTCTAAACACAGAAAGGTTGATCGGCGTTTTTACAATGCAACTCTTGTTCTTGCAAGGTCCAATCTTTAAAAAACTGTCTATAAAGATAACTACATATTATTATCCTGTGTGCAAATAATATGGAGTTCTATCCTCCTAATAAGGTGGATCCTCATTTCTTTCAACTTCAATCCAAGACTTCTGCTCTACATCTTTGTTTTCTGCTCCTCCCGTTGTGTGTGTTCATGTGTCATGTGTGACGTCAGTGTGTGTTCATGTGTCATGTGTGACGTCAGTGTGTGTTCATGTGTGACGTCAGTGTGTGTTTCTGTCCAGTCGACAGGCCTCAAAGTGTCTCTGCACGACCACGAGGCCGAACGTTTCACTTGGCTGCTGCTGCTTCAACAACATATTGAACTCTTCCATCTTCCATCTTCCATCATTTAGTCCATTTTGTTTGTATCGATTTTAATCCGCGATCCGTCCTCGACCCGTCGGCCGCTTCCTCCCCGCCCTTCCCCTTCTTCTTCTTCCTCATCGCCTCCTCCTCCTCCTCTCATTGTGTACGTTGTCCCTCCGGGCCGCCGCTGTGTTTGATGCTATAAATGCTCCATCATTAATTCCACGCAGCCATGACTGCACAACCGATCGGATTAATGTGCGACTGCCCCCGCTGACCCACAGCCTCTCTCAAGGTGCTTCGCTCCAGTGTAAATCATCCCGCGCGGTTATTTTGTCAAAATAAGATGCTTATTTTTCTCTGTGTTGGTGAAAAGGTTCAGCCGAATGGAGGTCTCCCTGCAGCCCTGTCCAGGTTAGGACTTCAAATTGTGTTTTAATCAGATTTATAGCATCATTAGCTACTCATAGCATTTAGCATTTTACAACATCAATATATCTTTTTTAAATTCAATGTGATACCTTCATGTAACTACTTTAAAACACTGGCCCCGCCTCCCCAGAAAATAGCGATTGGCATTGAAACATTTTGGAAGGCGGTTATGTGGTCGTCTGTTCTAGAAAACTAAATATTAAATATCCAATTGACATTTAACGCTGATAACTATAAAATACAGCTTTGGCAACAGAGCCTCTCTCCACAGTGTCTTCACACGTCAAGATGGTACTTTAAAATAAATAAACAATCCACTATTGTTTCTTTAACATTTCTCTTTATAGCAGCCTGTAAAGACAAAAACAAAGTGCATTGATTGGTCCTCACACCTCACCTGGGAGCTAATGTTAAGCTCAATTAGTTGCCTAGCAACAGCTGACATCTCAGATGGAAATTGATGGTTGCAGACCAGAAATGTTGTCAAAATTAGGGATGTTTGAAAAAAATTAATAAACTCCTGTCATGTCGATGGCACTGTTTACTCAAATTACGATCACGTTTCCAATCAATTTGAATGCTTTTCTAAAATCCTTCCCTCTTCTCTTTCATTCACTCTTTCACTTCCACCACTTAGCAACGCTATAAAAGCTCTACAGGCGGCGTGAAGATGTTTCCCTGTTAGCCGCCGAAGAAATCATCTTTTTCTCCGTGACGCGTTTGCGGTACCGGTTTGTTGACGGTGGAGTGCAATACATCCATTTGCCAGCAAGCGCTCCAGTTGGCCAGCGTTCATACGTGCAGTGCTGGTAAAGAAGATTATAATCATTAGCCTCACAGACACGGGTTTGCGGTGCATGTGGAGCAATATCGGTTCTGAGAAGAAAATCAAACGCACGCCGAGGTATCCTTCATTGCAGCAAGCCCCGAGTGAAGGCTTGAAGTGGTTGACTTCAGATTACATTTGCAACGCGTCTTAAAAACCTCCTCTAGAATGCTCTTGGTCTGAATATTAAAACATAGGCTACAGCCGTGGAGCTGCGCTGCGGCCAGAACCACCATTACCATCCCCGGCGTTAGCCTTGAATTATTCATTGTGTTCTGATTGCTAACCGACATCTCGGGTTTCTCCCCACACACACCTCCACACACACCTCCACCGTCGGCCAATCTGTCGGTGGATGGTACTCCAAGACCACTTGATCCACGATCCATTTGTTTATCCGCGCCGCTTATTTATGTTGTTCCCCGGGATGACTCCGCTAACAGCAGGCGCGGGGCACACAGGTTGTTGGAGGTAATGAGCGTGGAGGAGAGACACGGAAGAGAGGAAACAAGAGAGGAGAGAGGCATGCTAGCTAAACAGTGTTTTTATGGAGGATAATTTTCCTCCCCAGAAGGCAGTGATTGGCATTAATTACCTAACAGGTGCTAACAGCGATGAATCTCATAATTAACCGGTTTTAGATTTCTGTTCATTTGGGAAGACGTGAGTGTGAGGCGGCGGCGGGTGCAGAAGTGTGCGCGAGCTTGTGTTTGGTGTGCGTGTGCACGCCAAGGAGAGGGAGCAGCATCATGTCACACAGACACCGTGCATGTTCACTAGGCCTCAAATTGGGTGTTTTTGTTTCTGTATTGGATTCATGGGCCATTTTTTTGGCTGTGATTCTCCTCATTAAAGTGTTTTTGTTGTTGTTGTTGTTGTCATAATGACCTCTCTTGTTGTCTGGACTTCACGTTTTCAGCTATCTTAGCTCAGAGTTGGTACTGGACAAAGATACGTGTATCTGCATCTCTTTTGGCCTTTAGAGGATGACGTCATGTGACATCATCATCGGAGGATTTGGTCATAGATCACAAGTCATGTGTTGGCTGGAATCGGTTGATATCTGACTGATGCTATGGCTAACGCTAACTGATGTCATTGCTATGGCTAACGCTAACTGATGTCATTGCTATGGCTAACGCTAACTGATGTCATTGCTATGGCTAACACTAACTGATGTCATTGCTATGGCTAACGCTAACTGATGTCATTGCTATGGCTAACACTAACTGATACAAAAAACATGCTGGTCATGTGACATTTGACCTAGAATGTTCTATCTGAGTCCCAGCTGGTGGCTGGTCGTAGTGTTCGTCCTACTGGCAGCGTAGCCCACCGTGGGGTAGGGCGTGGGGGGGATCCATTTGGGGATTTCCTTATGTTATGACCCACTTGCTGTCGCTAGTGAGCGGGGAGGGGCGGGGGGGGGGCTTTGCTTCCCTCACACTCACTGTTGCCAAGACATGAAGCCGTGCAGGAGAAAAGAAAAGAGACATTGTTGGGCTTAGAAACATTTGATTTCACGTGACAGAAGCAAGATGTTTAAAACATTAAACCCATTCAGAACTTTCAGCAAACCATTTCAACCAGTTATCCATATTTTCGAGCTAACCATGTATCCATTTGAGCTATTTCACCTCCTTATCTCTTACTTATTAGCTACGAATTTCAACCATTTCAGCTATTTCTCCATTTATCCTCAAGGTATAATTGTCTTCATTACTTTTACAGGATGGTTTAGACTCGTTTTCCCAAATGTTTAGTGTTCACCTGTAATATCTAATCCTTCCATCTACTGGCAACTGCAGAACGGCCCTCTGGGGTCAAATACCCATCATTGTGAATCCCTAATTCTAAAGTTGGCTCTCTTCGAAGGCGGTCGCATTTTCTCTCCCTCTCCTCCCCATGACCTTCCCTTCCCTGCTTGGCTTCTCTCGTCATGTTTTGTCTTGTTTTATACTTGAGAGACTCTCTCCTCATCGCTCTTCGAACTAAAAACCATGGACCGATCAACTGATCATCTGATCAACTGGTCTCTCAACGCACTGACACCGCCTTCTCGACGAAGCTTGGGTTCGGGAACCTGCCCGTCCTGCCGGGACGTTGCAGCTGGTTACACGATGGACGTGTCGTGTGCCTAGCAGCCTTTCCGTGGAGGACGTAGATGACATCTACCTATTCGGAACTATGATTACAGGATTTCTGCTGTTTGGATTTGGCGTTGCCCTGGTTTATCGGAAAATTAAGGAAACGGTGACAGCCGTTAAAAGCCCCCCGACAAGGCTGCCCGACGAAATTGGATCGATTTGAAAAATCGGAGGCAAGTGGTGGAATAGCAGGTGCGCAAATTGGATGTAGCTGCTGGCAGACCAAACAATCCCAATCTTATCTGCTTGGCTCCCTCAACCAGAACGATGCCTTGGCCAAGGCCGTTACTGGAACAACAACTCCCTGAAGATCGCTGAAGTGAGAACCTCTCATTCCTTCCCCCTATCCACAGACACCTGTGGTTGTTTTCTCCCAGGACCTTTCAAGGCTATCTCCATGGCAACGACCATCTTGCGGACTGAGAACTCTGTCTGTTGTGGCCTGGGGGAGGACGACATACCAGAACACGCACACACGAACTTTCAATAATACTGATTGCATTCACTACCCCCCTCCCCCCATCCCACGCCTTCGCCTGCTTTTTACCCCCAGTGGGACCGGACGGCTGTGGCTGGCGCTGCTGTGTTGGCGCCGGACCGGCTGGCTGCTTGTCGGTGCTGGTTACCTTCTGCCCCCAATGGATGGGCTTAGATCACCCAGTTGTTGGATTACCTCCCCTCCCCTTCCTACTCGTTGCAAGTCATGTCTAAAATGTATGTGCTTATGTGCTAAGGTGTTTTTCCTGCTCCACACTGTACCCTCTCGGGCATAGTCGGGGGGTTGGTGTTTTTTCTCGCCTTCTTCCCTCATGTTATGCTGTAATCTTTCATCCACCCTTTCTTGTAATTTCGATGCTTTTGTACCTGTACTCTGGCAAACGACAAATAAATATATCAATCATCAATCAATCAATCAGTGACTTCTGAAGCACCTCTAAAGGTTATCAGCAGTGTGTCTCTCCTAAAGTCGTCTTTCTTTCAGGCTGAAAGTGTCGAATAGTTACTGTCTGTGAGCTCTAACCTGCCCCCCCCCCCCCCCCCACTGCTGACAGCGCCGGCGGGTAGCAAGACCCACAGAACCACGGACTCACGATGTGTTGCGCAACACATAGCAACAAATCGAATGCACTCACAGGGAAAGCACCTGTAATCTGCACAGACGGACAACGGGTGCCAACATGTGCACCCACGCGTGTGCAGTCGTACAGTTTCTGTTGTTCTTTGTGAAATTCTATTAGCCACTGTCACACACACACACACACACACACACACACACACACACACACACACACACACACACACACACACACTGTAGTGGCTTGTGTTCTCCTGCTTACAAATGGAGCGAGGCAGACGGTCTTTTTTCAGGAACCTACTTTCCCCCTCTCTCCCCCCACCGGCATCCCTCACAATTCAAGGGAGTGTACGGATGTCTCGCTCGAGTCGATTCCTGCAGCGGCGCGGGGGGCCGTCAGCAAGCGCCCCGTTAAGTTCACGTCGCTAATAATAGAGCGTCACCGAGGCATCTTTTGTGGTCCTGTCACCGCATGTAAAATGCAGTGAAGGTGCACTGACCTGCTCCCTCTGCTGAGAGACAGATACGCACAACGTTCTTTTCTATTCAGTTCATTTTGCATAGCCCAATATGACAAATTAGGAATTTGCCATACACTTCTCTTCTCGCTGCCGGCCGGCTGCTCAGGGATGAGCAGGAGAAATCTGCCTACTGCCCTGTGTTGTCTTAACAGGCCAAGAAAAGCCCCCCCAGGTGCAGCAGACGAAAGCTCTTTACACGTGAAGCTTCTCGCCGGAGCAGCAGACTGTCGGTCACAGACGGCAGGGCAATGAATTCTAAGGTTACGCTTAATTAAACCCCATCAGGAGGATCCGGCCGTCAGCGCGTTGCTATAATAGAGGCTGTTGGACTATATCAGTTTGACTTTTCCAATGAAAAGCACACACTGTCATTACCTATCTCTGGTGGTATGTATCGAAATGTTAAGTAAATATAAATGTAACATCAGTACAATGTTAGGTATAAAAACACCGTTCAACATCGTAGTTTTAATCCACATTTCTTAATAAGCAGCGAGCACAAAGTACAACGGAGGGAACTGATTGGCTTTGCAGGTATTTGGTTATAAACTAAAGTTTTGAGCGCTGCAGGTTTGATGTACTTTTGCATGACAACCTGCACAAAAAAACCAATTAGAGTTTTCCTTTGGATATTTGATTCTTGCAGAAAGTGAAGTCTGTGGCAAACACTCAGTACATGTTTTAGTTCAGCAGAACTTCACCAACAAACACCACGTTTATGATCTTTGAAGCTTAAATGACTATATAAATAAACTACACATTACACGTAAAGTTGTGCAGCCTCATTTAGCTACTTGTTAAAAAAAACGCCTTTTTAAAGACACGTAAAAGCTTCAAAATTAACAAGATTATTTACCAACGATAAGATATTGCAAACTCGTGTTAACCAAAGACATTATCTCAGTTATCGAGCAATACACATTTTTATAAAAACATGACATTCGAGACAAGGAAGGTGACATTTTGACTTGATGGTGTCACCGGATGAAAACAATCTCATTAGTATTAGTATTCAAAAGTTGGTAAAAATCAAGGGCTGTCCATCGTCACAGGGTTCATCATCTGGGAAGCCTGATTTATTGATATATTAGATATAGATACACTACCATTCAAAAGTTTAGGGTCATCCAGACAATTTTGTGTCTTCCATGAAAACTCACTTTTATTCATCAAATGAATTGAAAATTGAATTGAAAATAGAGTCAAGACATTGACAGGGTTAGAAATAATGATTAATATTTAAAGTATTAATTTTGTTCTTCAAACTGCAAGCTTAAAGGAAGGCCAGTTGTATCGCTTATATCACCAGCATAACTGTTTTCAGCTGTGCTAACATAATTGCACAAGGGTTTTCTAATCAGACATTAGTCTTCTAAGGCGATTAGCAAACACAATGTACCATTAGAACACTGGAGTGATCGTTGATGGAAATGGGCCTCTATACACCTCTGGAGATATTTCATTAGAAACCAGACGTTTCCACCTAGAATAGTCATTTACCACATTAACAATGTACAGTGTGTATTTTTGATTAATGTTATCTTTATTGAAAAAACAGTGCTTTTCTTTGAAAAACAAAGACATTTCTAAGTGACCCCAAACTTTTGAACGGTAGTGTATATTAGTGTGGCCCAACGGACCGCTCAAATTCAAGTACGTTCATGTTATGCACAGTACCGTTTCATGGCCTTATGCAAAAACAAATCTTAGCTGCCACTTAATATCGTAATCTAGTCGATGGACTGGCCGCCCCGCCTCGTTGGGGGGTCCGGTGGGCGTGTGGAGAACCACACGGCCGTAATGTAAACAACGTGCCGGAGGGGAGATTAAATGTTTGGTTATCTGTTCCCCAACTTCAACATCTGGGCGCCTCGCTCCGTGGAACTCATTGGCATCGACGCGAGAGAACGAATCAAATATCTCAAATAAACGTCACGGATAACGACCACAGTTCTATAACGAGATAGAGGAACTAAAGTCATGAATTTGTGCCGTTCAATGTCACAAACACAGTAAACTACATGTTACCAGATGTGCCAGATGGGTATTGGGGTCGATTCTTACTTAATTAGGCGGATTGGGATTAGGAAGTGTTCTGCTAATCCATATTAAATACAGTTCCTTTGTCGCTGTCCTTTAACCGATCGGTTACACACATTATGTCTGTTTTCCCCGTAATTTGACCGACATGTAGTTCCAGTAGTACACAGTTTTTAAAATTAGGATCGTATATACATTATATATACTATTCCCCAGATGACGATTACTTTCTCAGCGTTGCTCTTAAATGGTTATTACAGCATCACTATATATATATATATATATATATATGTATATATACAAATATATATATATATATATTTGGATATAAATATGTATATATATATGTATATATACATTTATATTTTTTATATATATGTATAATATATATATATATATATACATATATATACATATCTATATATACATATATATATATATATATAATACATATATTTATAAATACATGTAAATATATATATATATATGTATATATATATATATATATTACCATTGTTTGTCCGTCATGCTTCTTAATATATGAATTAAAGCTCATTCAACAGTCGTGGGATTCTGTTGATATTTAATTGCAGTTATTAGACAGAATTCAGCAACCTTTCTGCGCGGTCTGTTTTCTACCCGGTGAGCTCCCACACATCTGTCAGGAGGCTTTTTAAGCGTCTGATAAACAGGTCTTGTTATTTGGCATTTCAACGTTTGCTCGAACGCCCCTTCACACGCGCGAGCTGTCTTCATCCACTCGTGCAGTCTCGACGCCGCCAGGTATCTTCTCTCTCTCTCTCTCTCTCTCTCTCTCTCCTGTTAAGCGTGAAGCCGGCTGCCATGACACGTCGTGATGCCGTTACCAACGGGTGACCCTCCGTCTGCTGTTGGGTTCAGATAATAATCAGAAGGTATGCAGTATGTGTCAGAAGCAGTATGGATTATGTTCAAAGGAAGCAGCTTAAGTGTCTCTATCAGTCTCTACATGGATAGAGTATCATTATTATTTCTTTCAGCTTACTTTTAAAACCCAATATCCTTGAACTGAGCTAGTTTTAAACATTTCTTTATGGACATCAGAGTGATATTTGACTCTTGATTCAATCACTTCAACGACGTCCCCGTCAACGCAATGTCCTGTGACAACACGAGAAGGAGATGGTTGTCGAACCCTGTTGCAAAGGAGTGTGAATATGAGAGAGAGAGAAAGAGGAGCAGTGGAAATCGATAGCACTTCAAAATGAGGAAGGTATGACGAGAAGCTCCAACCATGAAAGTCATTGTGTTTTCAGAGGCTCAGAGGATCAATTAGGGGAAGATAAGCTACTCTCTCTCTCTCTCTCTCTCGCTCTCTCTCTCTCTCTCTCTCTCTCTCCTATCGTTTCACCCGCCGCCATTTTCCATGGCGGCCTTTTGTCCAATCACACGGTGCCTCCTATCTGTGTAACGGTCAGCCCTCGTGAGGATTGCTCAGAGATATGCGATCGCTTTTTTTGTTGTTTTTGTGGGAAGAGAGTTGGCTGCACGCCATTTCCCTTTTGGCCCATTTCTCTGCATCTCTCAGGCATTTCAACGACACCCCCCTCCCCCCTCCCCCCCTCCCCAGCCCTTCATCTAAACTCGCTATCTCTTTCTAAATGGGAGTGTGCCAACGCACTAATGAGCGAAGACAAAAGCTCGCAGCATATGGTGATGATAATGAGATAAACAGTGTTTGGGAAACAGGGCCATGCATAAGACTAGGATGTGACACGTTGCTTTGGAGGAGATGGAGGAGGCCGCGCGGCGCACTGAAGGCTACGCTACACTGAAGGCTACGCTGCACTGAAGGCTACGCTACACTGAAGGCTACGCTGCACTGAAGGCTACGCTACACTGAAGGCTACGCTGCACTGAAGGCTACGCTACACTGAAGGCTTCGCTGCACTGAAGGCTACGCTACACTGAAGGCTACGCTGCACTGAAGGCTACGCTACACTGAAGGCTACGCTGCACTGAAGGCTACGCTACACTGAAGGCTACGCTACACTGAAGGCTACGCTGCACTGAAGGCTACGCTACACTGAAGGCTACGCTACACTGAAGGCTACGCTGCACTGAAGGCTACGCTACGCTGCACTGAAGGCTACGCTGCACTGAAGGCTACGCTACACTGAAGGCTACGCTGCACTGAAGGCTACGCTGCACTGAAGGCTACGCTGCACTGAAGGCTACGCTACACTGAAGGCTACGCTGCACTGAAGGCTACGCTGCACTGAAGGCTACGCTGCACTGAAGGCTACGCTGCACTGAAGGCTACGCTGCACTGAAGGCTACGCTACACTGAAGGCTACGCTACACCGAAGGCTACGCTGCACTGAAGGCTACGCTGCACCGAAGGCTACGCTGCACTGAAGGCTACGCTACACTGAAGGCTACGCTGCACTGAAGGCTACGCTACACTGAAGGCTACGCTGCACTGAAGGCTACGCTGCACCGAAGGCTACGCTACACTGAAGGCTACGCTGCACTGAAGGCTACGCTACTCTAAACATTTAACCTATTCTTACCATTTCAAGCAATTATCCATATTTTCTAGGTAACCATGCTACGAATTTCAAGCGTTTCAGCTATTTCACCATTTATCTCAAAGTTATAATTGTATTAATTACTTGTCGAGTATGCTTAGACATGCTTTCTTGCCGACTAGATTTCCCAAATGTTTAGTGTTCACCCGTAATATCTAATCCTTCCATCTGCTGGCAACTGCAGAACGGCCCTCTGGAGTGAAGTACCCATCATTGGGAATCCCTAATTCTAAAGTAGTCCACTCAGTGACTTCTGAAGCACCTCTAACGGTTATCAGCAGTTTGTCTCTCCTAAAGTCGTCTTTCTTTCAGGCTGAAAGTGTCAAATAGTTACCCCCCCCCCCCTGACAGAGCCAGCAGGTAGCAAGACCCACAGAACCACAGACAGCTGTTCTATATCTATATAGTTGTTTTTACATATATAAATAACGGATTGGATAGGTGTGACCTTCCCAAACACGTCTTCTCTGCTCAAGCCTCCACATGAACCCCCCCCCCACACACACACACACCTCACCGCCCAGCCCACCACACAAAGGGGGGTTTCACACCCCCGAAAATTCATGCTCGCAACAGCGAGGCCTCGATCCGCTCTGCAGGAGAGAGATACGAGCCAAAAGGGATGAGGTCAAGGCAGACGGCGTACTTCTTCTGTGCCATAAACAGACAGGGTGTGTGTGTGGGGGGGGTGGGGGGGGGGGGCTCTCGACTCCCGCCGTCTCACACATAACCTGCTTGCCATTTTCAGTGTGACTGAAGATGCATATACAGAGAAACCGAGAGGACCCCCACATCCTCGTGCTCGTGGGATGCGTGCACGCCGTCACATGAGGTGGGGGGGGGGATGTCAGGCGCCCTCGAAGCCACGCTATAAATACAGGACAGCTTCACACCCGCCCGTGGTCACGTGATGCATTTCTCAGGGGGCAGCCGGCTAATATGACAAAGATGTTTACTGTTGCTCCCGGTTCCACAGAGCGGTGCAGGCAGCAGCTAGCTTTCATTTTCAGGCTGTATTTACACCATTTTCCGGTGTCGGTGCAGACTTTTGTGTCAACAACGACTCAGAAATGCTTCGCTCGGTTTATATATGACTCACAAAAATAACAAAAAAAGTTTCCCTTCTTCTTTTCCCTTCACCAAACTATTCAATTCAATTCAATTCAGTTTATTTGTATAGCCCAATTTCACAAATTACAAATTTGTCTCGGAGTGCTTTACAATCTGTACACATAGACATCCCTGCCCCAAAACCTCACATCGGACCAGGAAAAACTCCCAAATAACCCTTCAGGGGGAAAAAAAGGGAAGAAACCTGGAGGAGAGCAACAGAGGAGGATCCCTCTCCTAGGATGGACAGATGCAATAGATGTAATGTGTACAGAAGGACAGATTTAGAGTTAAAATACATTCAATGAATATGACAGAGTGTATGAATAGTTCATAGTAGGCATATTCCACGATGGAGACCTCCACGATCCATCAGGCAGATGGCGGTGGGGAGGAGGAGGGCGGAGTCTCAACAGGACAGTGGCGTAGTCATGAGCAGGAATTCCACGACCCAGACGATCCATCAGGCAGATAGGATATATGCCGTCTCATAGGGTCCGATGACCCCATGAGACGAAAGTCAAAAGGACTTCCGGGGAGAAAGCAGAGTTAGTAACGTGTGATTGAAAGATGAAAATTCATCCTTAAGGAGAGAGAAAAAGAGGAGATAGGTACTCAGTGCATCCTAAAACGTCCCCCGGCAGCTATAAGCCTATAGCAGCATATCAAGGGGCTGGACCAGGGCAAACCTGATTCAGCCCTAACTATAAGCTCTGTCAAAGAGGAAGGTCTTAAGTCTACTCTTAAACGAGGTGACTGTGTCTGCCTCCCGGACTGAAATTGGAAGCTGGTTCCATAAAAGAGGAGCTTGATAACTAAAGGCTCTGGCTCCCATTCTACTTTTTAAGACTCTAGGAACTACAAGTAGTCCCGCATTTAGTGAGCGTAGCTCTCTAGTGGGGCAATATGGTACGACAAGCTCCTTAAGATATGATGGAGCATCACCAATCAAGGCTTTGTAGGTTAAGAGAAGAATTTTAAAAGTGATTCTTGATTTTACTGGGAGCCAGTGCAGAGCAGCTAGTGCAGGAGTGATGTGATCTCTTTTCTTAGTTTTAGTGAGAACACGAGCTGCAGCATTCTGGATCAACTGGAGGGACCTAAGAGATTTATTAGAGCAGCCTGCTAATAAGGAGTTGCAGTAATCCAGTCTCAAAGTAACGAACGCGTGAACCAATTTTTCTGCATCATTTTGAGACAAGATGTGCCTGATTTTTGAAATATTACGTAGATGAAAGAATGCAGTCCTTGAGATTTGCTTTACGTGGGAGTTAAAGGACAAGTCCCGATCAAAGATAACGCCAAGATTCTTTACAGTGGTGTTGGATGCCAGGGCAATGCCGTCTACAGAATCCACATCACCAGATAATTGATCTCTGAGGTGCTCAGGGCCGATTAAAATTACTTCGGTTTTGTCTGAGTTTAACATCAAGAAGTTGCAGGTCATCCATGTTTTTATGTCTTTAAGACATGCTTGAATTTTACAGAGTTGGTTGCTCTCCTCTGGTTTTATCGATAAATATAGTTGAGTGTCATCTGCATAACAATGAAAGTTTATGGAGTGTTTCCTGATAATATTGCCCAAAGGAAGCATGTATAAGGTAAATAAAATTGGTCCAAGCACAGAACCTTGTGGAACTCCGTGATTAACGTTGGTGGTTATCGAGGCGTCATCGTTTACAAATACAAACTGAGATCGATCTGATAAATAAGATTTAAACCAAATTAGTGCCGTGCCTGAAATGCCAATCGACTGCTCCAGTCTCTGTAACAGGATGTCATGGTCAATGGTGTCGAATGCAGCACTAAGGTCTAACAAGACCAGGACAGAGAGGAGTCCTTTATCTGCTGCCATTAAGAGGTCATTTGTAATTTTCACCAGTGCCGTCTCGGTGCTGTGGTGTTTTCTAAATCCTGATTGAAATTTCTCAAATAAACTATTATGATGTAGAAAGTCGCACAACTGATTTGCGACCACTTTCTCAAGGATCTTGGAGAGGAAGGGGAGGTTAGAGATCGGTCTGTAGTTAGCCAATACCTCTGGATCCAGAGTGGGCTTCTTCAGAGCAAGTCTTTCAAATAAAACATGTCCGCTTCTTCCTTCTTTCTTTTTTTTGACAACGCCTGACAAAAAGCCGTCGTGGATGTGACCTAGAAGGAGCTCAGAGGAGGCGACGTGGAGGAGAACGAGTGGAGGCAGATGAACAGACCGACGGAGCAGCAGGCAGCACAACATAGGTTGCATAACAATGACTTTTTCAGTACAGTACAGTACAGCCTGCCTGTTGATATGTGGGCGCGGGGTAACTGCGGGACAATGCGAACTCAGCCGTGTGCCGCAGAGAAAATACTACACCAGAGAGAATACTGTTGCCATGACAAGAGGAGGAGGGAGAGAGAGAGACGGAGAGGCTCGAGTATAGTGACAGAGAGGCAGTTGTAGCAGCTGAAGAAAAGAAAAGAAGAGGGTTTATCCATTCGCAGAGTGAGGAGAAAGAGGGGAATAATAGATGAGTCAGCTGCTTACACATTAACCAGCAGGCGAATCAAACAAGCAGGGAGAATGAGCCTGGAGAGCCAGCAGCAATGGAGTCAGGCCAAAGAGACAGAAGCACTCCTCCATGCATGTGCACTGGCTTTCTTTTGATGTCCCTCTCCTTCGTTTGCTCGCACACACACACACACACACACACAGCTACACATCAAGGGACACAGATGTGTGTTGCTGACCCTATTGTCACCCCGTCGGTGTGAGTAGCAGGACCGAATATATTCCCGTCTGGGACGTGAGGAAGAAGCACAGATACCCACGCGGCGGCCTCGCCGCTCCACGCTGAATGTCTGGCTTCCCACGAGAAAGACGGCTTTGAAATCGAGTTTTGGTGTGTGTGTGTGTGTGAGTGTGTGTGTGTGTGTGTGTCTGCTACCTGGCGGTCACAAGCTCATCATCCACGCGCCGTCTCATCGCCGCGGTCACACTTTCAGTAATCCTGACATTTTACGCGCCGTCGCCCCGCCTGGTGAATTCATGCAAATGTCTCTCAAATTAATTGATTGAGAAAAAAGGTTCAAACGGCGGCTTCAATTAAATAAATTCCCAGATTTCTCGTCGCCAGTGATGGATAATAACGTAGCAGGGATTCAGACAACGTACAGACACTTCTACAATGTACTTGTACAAGTTGGACCAGAGTTGTGGGCGTTGGCTTTTCCACAGATATGAATCTATGACTCCAGACGTCCATCTTGTCAAGCTCTCAGAGGTCAGAGGTCAATCACAGGGACCTTTTGGACGTTTTCTAGCTGCCATTCTTGCAGCTGTGAGATGAATCTTGGTGATTCTGGATGAACGGACTTCCTATTAAGGCGGAGGACTTCCTACTTCAATGGGACAATAGAAAACTGTTCTTTAATGGTCGTGCATGCTTACATGGCATTTATTGAACGTGACACCTCCACAGCTCGTGGCAAATATAACTTTTTTTAACCCTCCTATTACCTTTGGGGTCAATTTGAGCCCATTCAATGTTTAACGTCTCTAAATAAATGATTGACATCATTTTTCTTCATATTTCATGACAACTGGGAAAACATAAAATTCACATAATGATATGTTTTCAATGTCCTGTACATTTTGACCCCGGGCTGTTTTTCACTGTGTAAAACATATAAGAAATATCAACTGTTTTATATATTTAAAGGGCTATTTAGGTAGTCAACAAACAAACATGAAGTACCTGACACTTAAACTTGGGAAACAATATTAATTCTAATAATTTTCTCTCGGTTTTAATTGCTGGGGTCAAATTGACCCCAAGGGTAAAAGATGTTAGTAAATGTGAAAGTAACAGGAGGTTTAAATAAAAAATTAAAAAATCTAAATCTTTCACATCAGACACACAACTGCGTAGGTATCGCCCCCAAAAACAAAATGTATCTTGACATATATTGACAAAGTGTTTCACATATTACACGACGAGGTACCCACTAAAATATTCTCTCCCGTACAATTGCACGTTTTTGCGACAATACATCCTCATTGATATGAATGGAGAAGTCTTATTTTACTTTGAAGGCCCCAAGAGAGACCAAGGGCAGTTTATCTTACATTTAATTAGGACATTTTAAAGGTCTTTTACATCTTTCATTTGAAAAGTCTTTCAACAAATGGCTCCAATAAATGCCTCCATCAACACATCCAGGTTATACGACCATGACAGTCCTTTAAATGTAATTTGTCTCGTAATATAATCTTGGGGAAATATTCCCAGTCGCAGGAATACCATCTGTCACTGGAGATAGTCGGAGCGCCGGGGTGAGAATCCGTGCGTCGCTGTGCGGCTCGGTGACGCACTGTGACCGCACCGGCAGACTCCCACTGCTTCCCTCTCATCGGCCGGCGGACAGCTGTCAGTCATCCTGCTGGATGGGTTCACAGTGCGATGATGTCATCATCGGGCAGATGATAGGAAGACACATCCTGGAGCAGAACGAGCAGAATAGTTAGATGTATATTTTGGTGTATTCATGTTGTGGAGAAAGCTGCAGCACAGTGTGATACACAGAGCGCCGCAGCACAGCATCAATATAGAGATACATGGTTAAGAATACTTCTTTATAGACTGCGTAGCTTAACATATTGTGGTATAATGTGATAACATGCAGGACAATTTAGCCCAAATCTTGTTTTTATGCTCCTGTAATAATGTGTTATTTCAATACTTCACACCATAAAGGCAAAGTCGGAGCAGCAAATGATTTACATTGTTATGGGAGCATAATAAATAGTGTAAATATGTATGTGTTTGTCTTGGAATGAAACGTTGCTCTTGTTCCCACATGCATAATTTAAAGTAATAGTTTAACATTTTCGGAGATGTGTTTTATTTTGTGCTAGCGAGTTGATGGAGCTGCCGTACACAAAGAGACAGTTAGCTTAGCACAAAGACTGCACAGTCTAGTTGAATCCTCTTGTTTACAGTGTTCGTGCTAAGCTAAGCTAACCCGTGTCTGGCCCCAGCTACATACTTGCAAGTGGTTTAAATTTGGGTTTCCCCGTCTTGGAGGATTAGTCGACTCATTGGTGGTTTAACGTTTCCAATTTTTTTTCCTTATTTTATGGATTTTTCACTTGACTTATTTCCATGAAACATATGAACACATCTCTGGTGCTACTTGATTTGTCAACCCAATTGTCTGGCTGTAAGTTGAGTCAAGTTTAATTACTTGCGTAGCTATGTTGTCTCTCGATATAAATATTAATCAAACCAGATTTGTACTTATTATCAACATAAAGCATTAACAGTAAGGTGGTCACTGTTCATGTATTTCCTTATCTAATATAAAACTAAATCATCCTTCTTTTCCATTAAAGCAAGCCAGGATATCATACATTAATAATAACCATATTCGTTAGCTCACATTTTAAGCTAGCTTTTTGCGCCAAAAAAAAGTATTTGATATCCGATGGATTTAGCTTCCTCGCCATTAAAATCCTCACCCGACATCCCTCCTGTTGCATCTTTGACTTTGGGGAAGGTGAATAAATGCAACTCTCTCCTTTTTTCCCCCTCACTTTGAGGACGTCTGCCTGAAAGCAATGCTAATGCTAACGAAGGCTCGGACAGTAGCCGTTCCCCGGAGGGTCAAAGGTCACGTGTGCTCTGCAGCGGTGCAGAGTGCATCAGGAAGGGAGGAAACTGGAGAATCTGTCTTTCATTGGAGTCACTGTTGTTCGTGTTTGAGGGATTCTTTTAGATGCATGAGAGAGAGAGAGAGAGAGAGAGAGGCTCCGGCATCGCGGTGAATGAACGAACCCCTTCGGCTGGTGCCATTTACATCCGTTCACAAAGCCTTCAGGAAACCAGATGTCCAAATGAATTCATGTCGCTCGTGTCTTCTCCCGCTCGCCGCGGGACATGACATCACGCCGGGGCGTCTCTCGTCTCTTGTTCTTTCCACCGCACCAAACTCACGCTGTCTCTCTCACTCCGGTGCTCTTTTTAATTGTCTCTACTCTCTCGCTCTACCTTGTCACTCAGCATGTGTGTGTGTGTGTGTGTGTGTGTGGCAGTTCCAGGGCTAAGTGATTAATTAGTAAGCAGCACAACTTGCTCTTCTTGACACGGACTGAGCGGGCCTGAGCTCGCCTCGTGCAGCGCTACCTGACAGGGAGGAAATCAATGCATCGGGTTTTAGCCACAGTGACTTCCCTTTCTGTTTGCTGAGGAGAAACAACGCTGACATCGGCGTGATGCGGCTACGAGACGCCAGAGAGCAGAAGGAGGGGAGGGTGACGTGCAGGTATTTAAAGGGCTGTGTTGAGATTGTTCATCTTTTACTGTCTTTATTCTTCCTTCTGCCCGAGTGATGGCGTCCAGCTTCACTCCTCGTGCATCCTCATCCCCTTTTCTCCTCTTTCACTTCCTCTCTGCGTCTCTTCACTCGCTCTCAAATTATCAAGTGGCAGTATTTTCTGGGGCTTTTTAACAGAACGTCTTCACTTAGCAAAGGTACCCCTCCGTCTCCAGGAACAGGAATTGGCAATTATCCGTCAGACTCGGCACAGCGAGAGAAACAACGCCGGAGAGAGAGAGCTGTGTGTGTGTGTGTGTGTGTGTGTGCGTCCTCTGAATTCCCACACACACGGCTTAACATTCGAGCTGTGCTTTAAAGTCAGGCGGCACTTCCCCACTGCGCTCGTGTAACTCTTGTCAAAGTGCCGGCGCCGCCCTCCATAACCATCTGTAGCCTCCATACCACGCCATCTGGTTCCTGAGGCTTCCAGAGGAGGCGCCGCTTCGGGGTTCACTTCAGTTCTCGAGGACGGCCGGATCCATTCACTCATCAAACGTGGCCGCGGCTGAGAGGGCTACTCGCACTGATTGGCTGCTAATCACAATCAGAACATTAAAGCCTTCTGAGTTTTTCTTGTAAGGCATCAACACCAGATTCACTGAGACTTGGAGGCTCCAGTGGGAACTGTTTCTAACCGTGTGTGTGTGTGTGTGTGTGTGTGTGTGTGTGTGCGTGCGTGCTGCACTTTTCCTGCAGAGTGAAAGTCTCATTGTTGCACAATAATACTTTCATTTGCTCGTGGAATACGTCGGAACATTTTTCAACCAGAATACAGTATTTATTACGCAACATCTGGTACTTCCTATACGCCGCGAGCGGCAGGGAAAAAAAGACGTGAATCTTCGCGTACAAATAGAAAGTAATCGTGAAAAGAAACCAGGAAAAGTGGAAAGATTAAAAGCGTAAATTAGATTAACTTCATGGTGAGAAATGCATGGGCACACTGACACCATGATCTAGGACCGTGGGCCAGATCAGCATCATGGCCGCCCGCTTAAAGGGCCGGAAACACTTTAGAAACTCCTCAAACATATTGTTATATAACGCTCTTTGCATTCGATCATTGTTTATTTGAGTGTAGAAATATTGTAGGTAAGAAAATGTCTCCAATATTACAACATGAATCCATTTAATTTGAAACCTTCAAAATAAAAGCACGGAATGATTTTCTTTTAATTTTGAAGAAAAGGGGATCATATGTCTTTCAAGCCGTCAGGGGCCACATAAAATGATGCGGCGGGCCGTATTTGGCCCGCGGCGGGCCTTGTGTTTGACACCTGTGATCTGTGATCTAGGACGATGAAACATTTTGAATACAGAGCACTGGAGCTGAAGTTCATCTTCCTCATTGAGTCAAAAGAAGAAACATAAATATAAAACGGCTCAGCGATGTCCTTCAATCTGTATGCTGAGTATATTCCAGCCAAGATACGGATACATAAATGCATAAAGAGAGCGCAGCTGAAGAATGATGGCAAGAGTCCATCAGCATGAATGGATGCTTCCTCAGAATGGTGGACTCCATTTCTAAAGGAAGCAGATCATAAGAGTGCAAAACAATAAAAAAAGGAGGTTGTGCTTTGCAAGTGGATGCTTTTAACCTCCTTCTATGTCCCCTTCACCTCTACAGAGGGTGGCCAGATCAACAACAACGTGGGCCCGGGCTCCAGCATGGGCCAGCAGCACCCGTACCCTGCCCTCGGCCAGCTGGCCCACGTCTACGAGCAGCAGCAGCTTCACCACCAGCAGCAGCATCAGCAGCAGCTTCACCACCAGCAGCAGCAGCAGCAGCAGCACACGGACCTTAACAAGTACGCCTCCCTGAAGGCTGTGGGTGAGTGTCAAGTTCTCTCCCGAGGGACAGTATTCAGACGCAGGCGGCGTCCTGCGGGGTTTGGGCGAGGGTGCGTCACGTGACGCATCTCGAGTCGGCGGCGAATCTCTCGAGGCCTTTTTTTTTCTCGCTTTGTTTCTTCTTTTTTTCGTTTAACGAATGTTTTGAGATCCCCAAAACAAAAGGGTGGTGTTCCCAGAGGTCTCTGGAGGATAGCAGCTCCAGCAGGTGTTATCTGACACGCCGTGAGACGGGGACAGGGTGCTCGTCAAGCCGCCTGACAGCTTCATTCAGGCCGAGCCGCAGCGGCATCACTATTTCATGAGCCAAATTCATTTTTAAAATCGACCTGTGAGTATTTCAGCATGTGTGTGTCATTTTGTTGATGCCAGACAGGTACTGTACCCCCGGAGCCTCATTCCAATTCAGCCCACTCAGATATCCACAAACACATTTTCGATAGACGCCGCAAAACGCTCTATTTTTTCTGCAGTTATTAGAAAGCAATCAGCTGGTCGTTGAGAAGCCGTCGTCCACTCGCCGAGCGGCGGCAGAAAGTAAAATATGTGACCGCGGTGACAAACGTAGGTGTGAACTTTCTCTGCAAATTGTACATTTTAAATGATATTTGACGGCGCAGAGGGACGTGACTCATCCCCAGACGGGTTACAGTAATACATCGTTGCGCTTGTTTATGGCAAGCTCGGCTTTGTTGACAGTGTTGTTTAGGGCCCAGCCTAAAGTATTACCACACACACATACACACACTAATTTCCTTCATAAGTCACGTGATTAGTTAAATAAAGTCCACCTGTATACAATCTAAGTGTCAAAAGGTCTGATGGAGCGCCATTAACTTCCATTAATAAAGAAATGTATTCATTTATATAATTATTTTTATTTCGCTTCACCAATTTGACTATTATTATATTAGTTTGACACTTAGATTAGCTTTGAATATATAATTAGTGTCTCACCAAGATTATTTTTTATTTATTTATATTATTATTTCTCTTCACCAATTTGACTTATTATATTAGTGTGCACTTAGATTAGCTTTAAATATATAATTATTGTGTATCACAAAGAGCATTTTTATTTATTTATTATTTATTTATATAATTATTTTTATTTCACTTCACCAATTTGAATATTAGTCTATTAGTGGGATACTTTAAATATATAATTATTGTATATCACCAAGATTATTTATTTATTTATTATTTATTTATATAATTATTTTTATTTCACTTCACCAAACTGACTATTAGTCTATTAGTGTGACACTTCACATGAGCTTTAAATATATAATTATTGTGTATCACAAAGATTATTTATTATTTATTTTATATATTTTAAATATTTATTTATATTATTATTTTTATTTCATTTCACCAATTTGACTATTCGGGGTTGGTTAACTTCGTAAATTCCAAATAATCTTTTTACTCTAAATAACTGACTTGAAAACAGAGAAACCGATGAGTCGTGAGAAGTGGACGACTTCCTGTTCGAGCTCAAAATGCTGATTAACCCCGCCCTCCGCCCTCCGTCTTTGACCCCTTCGCTGTCATATTATTTGCTGCTGTATTTCTGTTCATTGCCAGATAACACCCCAAATACAGACATCACACTACATATATTTTCAGCTACAGCTGTGTTTGATTGCACAAAATTGTTCAGTTAGCTCAAATGCCAACAGGCGGCGCCTCGGTGTCAGTCCCCGAGGATCAGAGAACAAAAGGGGGATTTTTATTTATTTTTTTGCACCAATATTCAACCAGGAGAGAATGAATCCATCATCGGAGAGATGCCAATTTACCCAGTGACAGGAGCTTCAAGAGAGCAGAATGCAGCGTGGACACAATTTGAGGAAGGACTGGTGGAGAAGCTTCCTCCTCTGAAGTCAGGCTGCAGCTCTCCTTTCATCTCAAACACACAGAAACACGTTCTGGGGATGGAAGCGTGGCATTTTGGGAAACCTCGAACTGTTGATGAGGCTGATGGGAAGAAAAAGGTCCAAAGAATCCAGCAGAAATACTGCAATGGGTTAAATATTACACATTGAGAATGTACTCTCTTCAAAAATGTGTTTAAATAATCAAATACTACGAACACCAACGGAGCGGACCAGTTCTGTAAAGTCAAACGTTAGTTCCTGTTTCATTTCTTCATGCATTCAAAATGTTCAACATCTCTTCCAGACATGTTTCAAACTATATTAACATATTTAAAAAATACTCAACCTCCATTGTTTCTGAATTCATGAATATGCAAATATTTATGTAAATATTCTACTTGAACAACTATAACTAATGGAAACTGAAAATGCCATGTACATCATGTTAGCTGGAGGCTTAATGTAAGTCAAATGTAAGTTAACTGACTCCAGGCCAGTTCTCTCCTGCTTTCTCCTCGTCTTAAACTCAGAGAGACCTGGAGCTGACTGACTGCCTCTGGTTTGGTCCATTTAGGATTCAGCTTAATAATAAAGTTAGTATACTGTGAATATTTCTGAGATTAATTAACACACTGCAAAAGCTGCACGGGTAACTCGTCCCGCAGTGTGTTTCTGTGCAAACACACGCACACACACACACACACACACACACACACACTTCTATATTTTGCTGACGGTCAATAAATCACACTTCATTATTTTCACACGGTGACATTCTTCCAGAATGAAGCTCTTGTCAAATAAAGAAGCCCCCCCCCCCCCCCCACACGCACACACACTTCACTTCACTCTGCTTCCTTCACCAAATATTCTCTTTTTTGTAATCACGAATTTACTCTCACTCAAATTGTGTGACCGTAGAATGGAACTGCGAGATTTCCTAATATTCCCGCCGCTAGTGGACAATCAGCTGATTTGAGAGTAAATTTAATGGCTGCTGTTTAAAAAACACCAAACACAAATGTTTAAATGTTCACCGTGAACACGGAAACGATCCCTCAGAGTGTTCGGCGTTCCCGGTGAGTGATGAGGACTCGGAGGTCGTGTTGACTTTTAAACAACGACTATCAATCCAGAACGCCGTGGTGGAGTTATGAAACGTGTTGGAAGTCAAATACACGATTACTAATGTGCAGGAAAGAAATCTAAACTAGGCAACAAAGTAGAAGTGACAAACAATCCTCTTCTCAGCCTCCTCTTCGACTCCTTTCCTGTCCACTTCTTCCCTCTCTGCTTCTTTATCTCTAAAAACGACCCTCATCTCCCCGTCACCATTTATCTCTCGTTTGCTCTCCTGACCTTTTTAATGTCTTGTTCTTCCTCTCCCTCTCGCTCACTTTCCCTCCTCCACCTCTTTCCCTCCTTGTCCCCTTTATTTCCTCTCTCCTATTCCAATCTGCTCCCTCCCACCTCTCTCCATTTCCCCACCGGCACCTTCATCATCCACCTCTTGCCCTATCTCTGCATTTCCCCCCTCACCGCTCTCTCTCTCTCTATCTCTTTCTCTCTCCCTCCCTCTCCCCCTCCCTCTCTCTCTCTCTATCTATGAAGCTCCATATTGCTCCTTAAAGAATCACGAGGCGCTATATGTCGATCCCCCCTTATAGCGGCTCCTATCTGATTCCATTCCTGTAATTGAAGGGAGGCCTCCCCCCCCCCACACATACACACATACACACGCACACACAAACAAACACAGACACACACACACACACACACTTCAGGCTCACATTCCATGAGTGGTATTCAAAGAGGGCTCTTATGAAAATGATTGGAAACCTGTCCAGAGATATGCAAAGGATCGGGATCATGGGATTCCTCGAGGCGAGCTGATGGGATATGTCACACACACACACAAGAAAACACAACCAAAGCTCCAGAAGTCACCTTTTGTGTGAGCACCGCTAATCTCCAGTAACATAAATGGACTTTGGTTTTTCTTTCTGGTTCACCAACTCCCACCATCCACCTTTTTTTCGTTTTCCCCGCCCCGCTTTTCATTAATTGCCTCTGCCATTTCCCCCATCCAGCTGATAAGCCACACTTTTGTCAGTCAATACTCGTCTCCACTGCCCCCCCCCCTGTGCTTCTATTTAAGGTTATCGAACTCCAACTAATGAAGGTCCCCGGATGCAGAGCGGTAACTTAGAGGAGGACGCATTGATCTAAAAAGTACAAACGACCAATCACGGCCCACCTCTGACGCACACGTCTGCTGCCACGAGCCCTCCGGGGAGGACGTATCCATACACGCCTGTTAATACCTGTTTTTCACGAGGTAGTCTGCAAATTAAATTGTCTAGTATCTCAAACAGGAAGGGAATTAAAATAATCACACAACAAGCCCGCAATCGTTCTTTTATGGGCTTCACGCCGCCTGCCGCTGCGGCGTCCATCGCAGTGTTTTCATATGCAAAGCTCCAACCGTTAAAAAAAAAATCACTATCGGTGGGAAATTACTAAGAAACTGTAATATTCTAACATGTAAATTGTAACGACGCACCTCGGCTATCGTCTGACCTCCTCGAATCTCTTTATGTGCAAATGAGTTTCCAAAATGAAACGCGGAGGGAGAAAAGTTTTTCCCGCCTTTTTGATTTAGTGCACGGTTTTCTGCTAATTGCCACTGGACGCACTTTAAATATAGCTAACGGAACAAAAGTCCAACTTTTTAACAAAGTCAGGGGATCCCCAAAGTCGTAAGGATTCGAAAACAAAATGTTTAAGGGATCACTAAAGTCAGTGGGATTAATCTTTTGGGGCAAACCATCCAATGATTGATGAGATATTCCAGGCGAGACCGAGACTCTCGCTGTTAGAGCCGCCACAGAGGCTAAAATGTTAATGACCCATAAGACGTCACGCTCTTTAGAATTGCATAACAAAAGCACAGGCGGTGTTTTCCTGTGTCTAGAACAGCCCCATTTATAGCTCACCTCCTCCTCGGCTCCACGTTCCTGTACTGCTGATCTTCACCAGATCGCCCGTTCTGGTCACATTGCACATCCTGAACATTGAATATCTTTATATCTCTCTATAATCCTGCAGATATTCAGATATAAGGAGTATTCACTTCATCTAAAGACATAGAAGTCCCAGACTAATGTTGTTGGTACGGTAACGGCACTATGAGATCACTTAGAAATGTCCATATTTTTCAAAGAAAAGCACTGTTTTTTTCAATGAAGATAACATTACATTAATGAGAAATACACTCTATCCATAGTTAATGTGTAAATGACTATTCTTTGGTGTTTAATGGAGTCTCTACAGAGGTGTGTAGAGGCCCATCTCCAGTGTTCTAATGGTACATTGTGTTATCGCCTAAGAAGACTAGCACAGGGGTAGAACACGCCTGTAAACTCTTTTTATGTGAGCGCAGCTGAAAACAATTATGCTGCTGAGAGAAACTATAAAACTGGCCTTCCTTTGAGCCACAAGAAGAACAACATTAATATTTACAATAAAAATCACTATTTATAACCTTCTCAATGTCTTGAATATATTTTCTATTCATTTTGCAATTCATTTGATGAATAAAAGTGTGAGTTTTTTATGGAAAACACTGGGTGTAGTGTACATATATACAGGATACACACACATGCAGAAAGAAAGTCTGAACCGACAGATAAGCATCTTTACATATCTCCTGTGTGTCTGTGTCTCTTTAGCCTTGCAGCAGGTTTATCTCCTCACTCGTATTCCTCCCTCTGTCAGTCACTGTCACCGAGCTACACAGCTACACAGCTACACAGCTACACATCAAACAAGCTACACAACTACACAGCGAATAAGCTACACAGCTACACAGCTAAGCAGCTACACCGCTACACAGCGAACAAGCGACACAGCTACACCGCTACACAGCTACACATCAAACAAGCTACACAACTACACAGCGAATAAGCTACACAGCTACACAGCTAAGCAGCTACACCGCTACACAGCGAACAAGCGACACAGCTACACCGCTACACAGCTACATAGCTACACAGCTACACAGCGAATAAGCTACACAGCTACACAGCGAACAAGCGACACAGCTACACCGCTACACAGCTACACAGCTACACAGCTACACGGCGAATAAGCTACACAGCTACACAGCTACACAGCTACACAGCGAACAAGCGACACAGCTACACCGCTACACAGCTACACAGCGAACAAGCGACACAGCTACACAGCTACACCGCTACACAGCTACACAGCGAACAAGCGACACAGCTACACAGCTACACCGCTACACAGCTACACAGCGAACAAGCGACACCGCCTCTCTTATCTCTGCCAAATGTGAGCTTTTTTCTCTCTCCTACACGTTCACAGTCGAGTCCCTTCTCTTTGGCCGTGTTGTCCTTGAAGATAAACTTAACACACTCTGTGAGTTTGCTTTGCCGCCGGTACTATAAATCTACTTTATCGCTCCGTGGAGGAGAAACACGGTCGAGGGATAGCGAAGGTGTTCTTGGGGTGGGGGTCGTCAAACCCGGCGACAGGTGAATCAATCCGGCTGGAAGGTCGCACGTAACGAATGGAAATGGAAAAAACACACCGCTGTTACGCAGTGTGGGCTCCGCATGGGGAAAAGGACGGCCATGAGGCTTTGTGTCTATTTCTGTGCTGCCATTCACCGGCTGCATTGGAACAAATTAATATGTGCTCGTAAATACTTTAGTTTACCTGTTTGACAAATGCATATTATATAATCAATCTAGCACTTGAAATGCATTTCTTATACTTGTTACACTTTAGTGGTAAATCACATAATCCTTAGTTATTAAGGAGCAGGAGTTCAGCGTCTTGCTCAATGACACTTTGATATGAAACTAATGGGGAGAGCGGGATTCGAACCCACTACCTTGTTGTTACAGGACGACCGCTCATAAGCTACAGCCGCCTTAACATGAAAATTCAATGGTACATTTAAATGGTCCCCAGGGTCTTGAAGTGTGGACATGATAATTTATGTCCTTTCACTTTTAATCTGCAGGTAGTTACATGTGCACCACTGTAATCTGTTGGCGAATTAATTAATTTTCTCAGCAATTAGCAAAACCGCCAACCCGCCCGGCCGATAAGACATATTTAACCCTTGTGTTGCCTTAGGGTCATTTTGACCCGAATCAATATTACACCCTCCCCCCGCTTTAGGATTAATTTGACCCCATTCAATGTTTAATGTCGGTGTTCTTTCGGTAGTCAACAAACAAACATAAAGTGCCTCACACTTAAACTTGGAAAACAATATTAATTCTAATAATTTTCTGGAGGTTTTAATTGCTGGCGTCAAATTGAACCCAAAGGGTAAAATATGTTAGTAAATATAAAGGTAACAGGAGGGTGAAACATTGAATCGGGTCAAAATGACCCAAAGGCGGGGGGAGGGTGTAATATTGATTCGGGTCAAAATGACCCTAAGGCAACACAAGGGTTAAAAGGTTGTTTCATACACTTTTGGGATTGAACTTGCGCTCATTGAAAGAAAATGCAATGAAAACAGCGAATTTAATTTCTATAAGAACGTCTTCCTTGGCGCAATAAGGGATGCAGATAACAACAAAAACAAAAATAAACAACACAAACTTGTTATTTTCGCTTATTGGCCTAGAATTTTGTAATTTGTGCATCCTTATTAATATCGCCTCGCCTCCATCCATATGGAGAAGATCCATTTTCTAAAAAATAAAAGGAGCTGCTCCAAAAGCCACTCGACGACGAGAAGAACGGTTCAATAAACTACGTAGAGAGCCTGATGAAAATATTAATTTAGATTAAGATGAATTAAATGTAAGTGCAGTAGACTTTAGTCTACATCAATGGTTCGCTACCTTTTTTCATTGATGTACCCCCTAAACACCCCTCAACTAATTTGGGTTTAATACAAACATGTATGTGTATGTAAACATGCATACACAGTGTTGTGCCATCAGTGTCTGATTTAATATAGAATATATACAATGCAGTTTATTGACTTACACTTGTATTTAATTGACTATTTATGAAATAACTAAAGGATTTTTGAATGGATGCTAATTACTAAATAGATTTTTTAAAAATCTCACGTATCCCTTGGTGTGCTTCCCTTACCCCCATTTGAGAACCACTGGTCTACATTAATGGCCTCCCCCATATTTGACAACAGGTTTGAGCATTTATTATCTGATTTATCCGACGCTCTGCATTGAGGATCAATTAATAACTCCGCCTTTCATTTCCTCCCCAGAAAGGGAGGTCAACTCGGTCTCCTCCAAATCCTTTCAAGTTATTATAGGCCATGTCAAAGGGGGGGGGGGGGGGGGAACACCTTCCCACCACACAGAGACACGATGGTGCTGGAGACATTTTGGGCTTTTCCTTTCTGCAGGACGGGCCTCTTTACCGTCGCCGTGACGCCCTGCCTGCACTATGAGGGGAGTCTGACCAACCTTTTCAGATTGTGGGGGTAGAAAGGGACGGGGAGGCTTTCTTCTCAAACCTTCCGCCTATGTGTGTTTGCTGAAAGTCTTTATTTTATGAGTCACTCGATATAACAGTTTTATTTTATGTTTGTTCCACGGTGGAAAAAACTGACACCCTGGGATGTTGTTTTGTTCACGAATGGCAGTCTGACAAGAGCGAGCAATTTAACGGAAGGAAATTCATTTAGATTGCCGTTATAGGAAGATTTCAGCTGCTCCACTTTTTAATTAGCCCCCTCTCTCTCTCTCTCTCTCTCTCTCTCTCAGCGGCCAAGTACAACGGTGACGTCTACAACAAGCGTCGGCTCATGGTGGAGCTGCCGACGAAGGGCGGGCTTCCTCTCCAGCCGATGGGCAACTCCAGACCCCCCATGGGCAACATGTCGTCAATGACTCCTCCGATGACCACCAACCCCATGGCCTCCAACCCCATGAACCCCTCCATCACCCAGATGACCTCCATGACCCCGATGGCCTCCATGACCCCGATGACCTCCATGACCCCGATGGCCTCCATGACCCCGATGGCCTCCATGACCCCGATGGCCTCCATGACCCCGATGGCCTCCATGACCCCGATGACCTCCATGATGCCCATGACCTCAATGCCGCCCATGACGTCCCTCGTCCAGATGACCTCCTTGACCCCGATGACCTCCGTCACCCCTATGAACTCCCTGGGTCCACTGACTCCGGAGCCGGTGGCCACCTACGTCACCGAGATGCCCGGCATCTCGTCCGTCTCCACCCTTCCGACCGAGCGGCACATGGCCACCTTCGGGGGACTCAAGTTGAACAGCCATAAACTCAAAGGCGGCCACGGTCACGTGGGCCACGGCCCCCCCCACGGCGCTCACGGCTCTCACAGTCACGGCCACAGTAGCAAGCCGCCGGGCCTCGGGGCCACCTCCATGGCGCACATGGGGGGGACCGTGCCAGGCAGCACGTCCCTGGGTATCTCCAGAGCCGCGGAGACGGCCATCGGCTCCAGCTCGACGACGGGCCGCCCGGTGGCGTTCAGCTCCAACACGATCGCGGCCGGGCACTCGATGGGGATGGGGATGGGGATGAAGGCCTGGGACGGCACCGAGACGGTGGGCCGGAGGAAGACCTACGGCCACAAGAGGCCTCAGTGCACCGTGCTCGAGCCCAACCAGCTCCACGGCACCAGAGGCCAGAGCCACAGCCAACACTTCCTCCCCACACAGCCCTACTTTGTGACCAACAGCAAGACAGAGGTGACTGTGTGAGAGAGGAAGACGGGGAGGAAGAGAGGGAGGGGGAAAGGATGCGTCTCTGAGCGGAGATGCCGAGCCCCGCGTTGGTCAATGTGTGTGTGTGTGTGGCCCGTCGGTGTACTGGTGAATGTGGCGGGGACGGTGTTTCAGAGCGGCCCTCGTTCCACCAAACAGACAAGTCCCGGTTAACCATAACTTCAAAGAGCCGACAGCGCGGGGCCGTGTGCACACTGTCGTCTCACAGCTAATATCCACTTTGTAATGATATCAAACAATCTTGAGCATCACGGTACGACACGCAGAGGATTAAGAGGGAAAGGATTGGTTTCAACCCACCGGAGCTGAGAAGCAATACATAACGGATTAAAGGCGCCGCCGTCGGGGAGAAGGACGCCGCGAGTTTACCCACAAAACCCTCGAAAAACAACAAAAGCAGCGTCTTGTCCAACAAAGTGTCGAATTGCTTGGAAGAAATAACATTCCCTTGTGATTTCACCTCCTCCTCCTCCTCCTCCTCCTCCCCCCCCCAAATAAATCTCCCGAGGGCTCCGGCGTGACGAGCGCCGGGCTTCTGGACCGCAGACACGCGACGGGGGGCTCTGTGCGCCGGCTATTCAGAAGCGCCTCGGTGAGGTCTGCGGCTGAAGGTCGACGCGGGGAACGAAGGCTGTCACGCCGCCATTGTTCCGTTCTGATCTCGTCTGCTCGGAGACAGCCGGAGCCCAGAGGAGGAGGCGAGGAGGAGGCAGCGAGGCGGCATCCGGAGGAGCTAGCAGAAGCTCCGCGAAGCGGGACTGTCGTGCACGAACATATAGAAACATGTTTTTACTCAAACGGATCAATGAACACACACGTGTAGGGATGTGACCCACATGGCTTCTCATAGGACGATTCCAACGATTTGATTGGATGACATTTAGTTCAATGTGTGCGCGTTTTGTCGGCATTAAATTACATTAAATTTGTTTGCATTTCCAAAAACTCAGTTCGGTGTTTCCCCAAACTGGTGTTCACGGTGGTGAATTCAGACCGCCAACAGTTCTCCAAGACTCTCGAAATAAAAATCGAAACGACCCTCCGTATCCATTCAAGGACAGAAAACCGTTAAAGGAATAATTTTTATAAAATGTGCTTTCTTTTTCCTGAGTTAGATGAGAAGATTGATACCACTCATGTCTGCATGTTCAATATGAAGCACCAGACAGCTGTATAATATCAACATCTGCATAAAAGCATCTTAAAAGCTCACTACTTTAAATCTAGTTAAAAACAAGTAATCCACCAAACTGTACCAACGGAAAGTGCTTTGTGGTTCATGTCATAGTCATTTATTATTCGTCGTATTGTCATTAAAAGTTGTCAGGCGACTAAATAAAGTGTTTCTTTGAAAGAATAAATCAATTGTGCAAGAGAAATAAATCAATTTTTGATGCATCTCGGATCAGGAATGACCTTCGTCATTCTAGAAGTGGACAAAATGTCCTATTAAATGATAAAAATGTGTATTATCTGTGTATTAGTTGAATCAAACACAGACAGCACTCATATATATGCATCAGCTAAACATTTTAGTCATATTTCTCTAGTTTTAGACAAAGGAAAGACTGTGATGAAAAGTAGTCGTAACAGGAACGAGAAATACTATTTTTGTTTTAGCTGGTGATAGAAGTCACAAGAAACTGAGCTTGATTAGATCGCTCACCTTCCTCGGGTTATAGCTGTAAAAAAAAAATTTTTTAAAGAAACATCACAACCGGCAGAAGAAATAACTATGTGGGTTAAAAATAAATCCTAGGCCAAATCTTGTGAGGGCTTCTCCCAGATCCGCTGGTTGCGTAATGATGTGAGACGCGAGCAGCTGCAGCCAGCGTCTCCACGCCGGCCTTGTTATCTCGAGTGCCGCTTCCACCTCTAAGACCCTCTTTACACTCCAGATTTAGACGCACTTGTAAGCGATCGGACTGTAATCGGAAAAATGCTTTTGGCCACGCTCGAATAGAATGAAAGACAGCGGGCGATGAAATACCCGTCCGAATCATCTCCGAGCTGCACCCAGATCAGTTTGGATGAACACTGAAATGCAGTTTTTGTTATAAATGTGTGTTGCACATCCCAGAAATGCACAAGCAAGACTATAAAAAAGGTTAAAGTCGTCCGTTTTAAAGCATTCAGTTTAGGTACAGAAATGTAGATCTGAGATACACGAGGGGGGGGGGGGGGGTCCGACACGACAGCTTCTAAATGAAAAGATGAAACAGCTGGAACAGTTGAGCCTAAGAGGAGAAGGTGTGTGTGTGTATGGGGGGGGGGGGGGGTCTACAGGAGAGGAATGTGTGTGTGTTCTTTTTTTTTACGCCTCGCACTGTGGAAACCCCTCCTCCCCCCTCCCCGCTGCCTCGAGGGTCACATGACCGGTAACCCGGGGGGACCAAATTGAAAAAGCATGAAACGGGATTTAAGAAGTCATCTGAGCCTTAGAATGTGTCACCTTTACACCCTGCAACACACACACACACACACACACACACAGAATACATTACGGGGTGGACTGTGCTTTTCCCTCTGCTCCCACAATGCCGAGCGCTCAGGCTCCCGTTGTACATGAGAGACTGTGAAACTCCAGACCGTGGCCCTTTGTAGCGACACCCTATTAAGCTTCTTAAGCCTCCCCCTCAAGCTCTTGCTTTCTTTTCTTCTTCACTTTTTTTCCTCTCTCCTCTGCTCCCTCCATGTCGGACTTGGGAAACAAAAAAAACATAAAAACAGGGCTGTGTTGAATCTTTTTGTGAGTACATGTCACGATGAGACGGTGGAATGACAATAATTCACCCCCCCCTCGCACCTTGAAAGACATGATGCCCCCCCCCCCACGTGCATTGTTCGATCAGGAAATGTGAGCGATTGATTCTGTCTGCCAAAAAAGACGTAACTCAGTTTGCTGTGTCGTACCATTGTTTGTCCTCTTGAACACATTCCACTCTTTATCTCTTTGTTCTATGTGTGTGTGTGTGTGTGTGTGTGTGTGTGTGTGTGTGTGTGTGTGGATACAACGCTGGCATATGATTATCGTCTCAAACAAACAAGCCAAAACAAATGAATCGTGGCTATAATTGGAGTTCACAAGCCCATAAACCCTCTTTGCTCCCGATGAGAATCCTTTGCAAATGTGTTGTTATTTTTTTTCTTTACCTCCGACTTCTGCCTTTTCTTGGCAGCTGCTGGTTTTGTTTGTTGAGAAGCAGGTCGGTGTCAGCTGAGGACGAGCATCCTCAGAACCCAATTCACTTCATCCAGCGAGGCGGAAATGTGGAAATATGATCCCTCCTCCTCTCCACCGCCTCCTTCCTTAAAGCTCATTCAGCCACTGGACCAATCGGTACGCAGGCACCTCGTCACCTCGTCACCTCATCACCTCGTCACCTCGTCACCTCATCCCTACATGGTAACATCCCAAAACCCCTGATAGAAAGTGGGGAACTGGTCGATGGGGTCAGGGGTCGCGGATGAGAGGGTCCAGGAGGCGCTGACATCATCGGACGAGTCAGTCGGACAAAAAAAAGTCTAAATGCCACAGTGGAGCCGAAAGGACACGAGCAGCCATGGAAGCCAGTGGGAGCTCAAGCTGAGCTTCGGGGTTTATTTCCTCCAGTTTGACATCAGTCGGTGATAAAATGGCCTCTGTGTGCTTATTATCGGTCCTGCTTCAGCATATTTGTTAATAATAAATATATTCCGTGGCTAATAACTGTGGATCCTGCACAAAGAAACGGGGACAAATGAGCATCGTTTATTTTATGGTTGGGGTGTGAAGCGGCTCAGCTGCAGGGCGGCTCATTAACTCCTGATGACGGACGTCCGCTAAGGAGTTCTGGCTACAAAGAAAATAACCAAATATCTTATTTGCTCCACTGAGGGAATGTGAATTAAAGCCGGTAAAGCCGTTCCGTCATCAACATGGAGCCCCATGGGGATGTGACCCTCTCACTAGAGGCCATCATGGCCACCTTCACCTCTCAGTGACTTACCTCCCGCCAACCAGTTCCCGAAATTAGGCCTTGACCTCTCCGGTTAACGCCTCTCCGCTTTCGGCCTCGTGACTTCATTAGCATCTTGTGTTTTTTCTTCATGGATGGAATATTTTTGACTGACTTCCCACCCGTCTGGTCATTATTAATCAGAGTTAAGTGAGATTTATCTATCTGATGAATCTGTCGACGACACAAACGCCTTTTTTTTGCCCCCGGTGGTATATTTTCGCTATGACGCGTCTCAGTTTCTTGATTTCAATGATTTATTGTCATTTTGTTTTCTTTGCACACTTGTTACTGCTGACCCATACCGACCGTCACGTGGGTCCTTTACCCAACAGTAGAGAGCTTTACCTGAAAATGCTCTTGTTATTGACCCCCCCACCATCCCAGATCCCTCCCCTCTTTGCACAGGTGCCCCAAACCATAAAGTATTAGCCTCTAGTGCAACGCCGATGATCCCCGGCTGGCTTCCCATCCGCCGCCGGTCGCGTTTCTGCCCCCGGAAGCTCTTTAGCCCCGCCTCTCGTAGTGTTTGACTTTAAGACGACAAGCTCACCCGCCAAGACCCGCAAAATACACGCCCACCGACTTCACTGAGAGGTGGAGAGATGTGAATGGGATTTGAAAACGTTATCAGAGAAAGAGAGAGAGAGAGAGAGAAAGAGATAGAGAGGCCTATTAATAGAAAAGAAAAGCAACCCCATTAGACGAGTATGAAATCAAGCGTCTCTTGTTCAGCAGACGGCCGCTGTGAGGAGAAGAAACACACACAGTGGAATATCTACAAGGAATATTCTGTACTGGGACCAGTGTGTGTGTGTGTGTGTGGGGGGGGGGGGGGGGGGGGGGGTGGACAACTCAGTCCTAACGTCAACACTTAATATGGGACGAGAAGCCTTTGAATTATTGATATTGCAAAATGTTGGTGGTGCAAAGTGTCTCCATTTGCAAAGCTGTGAATCAGAGATGACTGTTGAATCTCACACACACACACACACACACACACACACACACACACACACACACACACACACACACACACACACACACACACACACACACACACACACACACACACACACACTCTCTATGTTGTGACAGTATTGTTGCAGACTCTTACCGCGGCGGCTCGATGGATTCCCTCAGACAGATTGTCCCAACGTGTGTGTCGTCGGCTCCTATCGGGGCTTGTTTGTGTTTTTGTTTACACCGCGCGCCCCCGTCGCAAAAGGAGGAGTAGGAGGAGGAGGAGCGTTCACAACGGTCACAAAGTGGGGTTACGCCCATCTGGGACGACTCTCAAGGGCTTCAAACACAGGTTCCACCCTCACAGGTTCCTTCTCTCCCGTGTAGCCTGCGAGGGAGCAGCGTCCGCACGCCGTGTGCGACCAGAGGGGATGTCGGCGGCCATGTTCACGACTTTGTATAGCGTCGGTCTTCATGCAGTGTTTGTCGTCCAGTACCGCTCGACGATCTGTTTCCAAAAGGAGTTTTTTTCTCTCTCCTTGTGCTTTGTATGTATGATTATTATTTATTTATTTATTAAATAAACCTATATTTAAATATGCTTGCTGTTAGAGTTAACGGAAGGATATCAATCACAGCGGACGTGGTTATCCAGCCCCTGTAGGGATTGTCCATTACCTTTATAGAATCAATAAGCTATTTGCGATATGACTCCTATCCATTAGCGGCCGTGTCCTTTTATAGAATAAGTCTTTGATTAACTCATGTTGGTGTTAATCACCCATTACATACAAAGTTATATCAGATCCCATTTTATATTTTTGATGTTGAGGCCAGTTTGTGGTGTTTACGGCCCCAACGCGGCAGTAATGAGTATCTAGTAAGGCGTATTTCCTCTGGTAGAGCCGCCTCCCACTGTCCTCCCACAGTAGCTTCTCATTGGTGATGACATCATCGTCCTTCTTACCATTCACTGACTTTATCATTTGTGACAAAAAAAGAGTAATAGAAGACGTTTTGTCCCAGAGATATATATATTGCCATAGTTGTTTCTATGAATTTGTCCGTTTTATTTATTTTGGGGAAGGGATGAGACATGTTGATGATATTTTGTGTTCTTCTTTTGTTGATGATTTGCCATAATGACAGTGAGTATCACCATTGTTCTATACACGACTTTCTTACGTGGCAATAAAAGATGAATTCTGTAAAAAATGTTTTTAAAACTCTTGTTTTATTCTCTGTTGGTTTTTTGGTGTCCTGAGAGAGAGATGGGGGGGGGGGCAGATAGAGGCGGGGAGAGAGAGAGAGAGAGGTAAGTCATTTAAAAATCTCAATAACGGTGCATATCACACAATAGCATTTTTTTTAATAATAATTATTCTTATAATAATTCAATAAATCAATGAAATACTATATAAAATAGATATTATTCCAATAAATAAGGGGACATTGGAGCAACATGATCAGATTTACTGATAAAAATAGAGTTTGTGTTATATTATCTCAATATTTCGATGATTTCATTAAGATATTATATAAGATTTATATATATATATATATGTATGAATATATAAATATATATCTATATATTATTTGTATTTTCTTTATTATTTTTCTTTATTTTATATTAATTTTCTGATTTATTTGATTATAATAATTTAGGATAGTAATATATAAGCATTTTTTGCTTCTACCTTTTCAATCTTTCTGTTTTGTATATTAAATAGGATAATATTGTATTTTATTGCAATGATTGACTGAATAAAATACACAACAATTTATGGTCGTTAGAATTTGACACAGGTTTCTTGATGTCTAGATTTAATTTATTTACGTGATTTAAATAGTTCCTTTTAGCTTGTGAGCTAATCCCATGTATATTCCTTTTTAGGAATTTAAATGGAACAAATGATTTGAGGGTGTTTTGCAGGTGAGAATAAATCTTATGTTTAAACGTTTTGGCAGTTTTTCAATAAGTCTGCCGAGGCGTCCCAATCCATTTCCCCGTGCGGCTCATCAATTATGGAGCGGAAACAGTACTCGGCTTTTCAGAAATTGTATAAGTTATTCTCGTGGCCCAAAGCGGCGAAAAAATCCAGCATCTGTGAAAAAATGAAAGATTTTTCTTCCAAAAGCTTGAGACCAGGAGGAGTCAGACGATAATCTGTGAAGATGTGTTCAGCCGGGAGGGAAACCAGTGGCGGCGACGCCGGGTCCCACTCTGTCGTCTCCGGCGCCGTTGAGCTGTGAGATCATGTTGTTTTAAATTAGAAATGTGCTGGGTCGGCCCAATACATCACGCTGGAATCTGTTGAACTTCTTTTTTTTTTGTGTGGACAATTTCCATTATTATTGTTTTCAGAGGCCTGGAAGAAAAAATTGTGCCTGGAAAAAGTGTAAAGAAGAGAGTTTAAATAATCCACAGCAAGATGCCGGAGATTCATTTTTAAAGAGGTAAATACCTGAATGTGTCGAGACTCCGTCGTAGACTGAGAGTGATGCATTCTGGGAAGAAAAAAGACTTTTAACATCTAAGTCGGTGTCATTTCTCTCTGGAGCGATGCTGCCTTCAGACGCCCCTCTGGCAAATTGTGAATGAAAAAAAAGGAAAAAGCAATATTAAGAAAGAGAATGTCATGACCCCCCCCCCCCCCCCCCAAATTCAAATGCCAGATATTTGAGGTTCTACAGAAGATGATTGTAAAAGAAAAAAAGACTTTGATGGACATAGAGGAGAAGAAAAGGTAAACATTGAAGGGAGAAAGGCAAGACACAGACTAATAAATGGAGAAAACAATCTGACACCACATCACATCACATCATCACTCCAAGCCACTGCAGCGCTGACCTTTGACCTTTACGCCGTTACGGTCCAATATAAAGACTTCTAACCAAAATACATCCACGTCACGTATGTGGGCATAATGTTGAAGCTGAAGTTGAGCAGCGAGGCTGAAGTCATGGGGTTTTTGTTCACGACCCCGACAGCGAATGATGTCATACAGGAGGCCTGATGCATGCTGGGACGACCCTCCATAAGAATAGACTCCCGACGGACCGTTTCTCCTTTCTCTCTCTCTCTCTCTCTCGGTCAAGATAATACAGTATTCCACACACACACATGGACAGAGTGGGCTCTGAGGGATGAACTGCTCTCCGCTAAGCTGGGATCCTCTCCTCGCTCGTTTGAAGGGTAGATAATGCGGAGCGGTTGAATGAATAAGTTCCTCTTTCCATACCCTCCTTTGTCGAGGCTCAGTTAGACGTCTGCTGTCATCGAGAGGCCGCGCGTACGCTGCTGTTTATCTTGTCAAATATTCAGTACCCGTCATCGCGAGGGCCATAAAAAAGTTGTTCTAACTTTCACTTTTTTATTATTATTATGGGTGCATTATGGCTTATATATGTATGTATGTATATATACTATATATTTATATATATGCCTTTTAAATTGTGACTTTTTCGTCCCGATGTGCGCGCACACGCCGGCATCGGAGCTCTGCGGCGCGCAAGACGGAGATCGGAGTCGTGTTAACGCGACACTAGAGACAGAATGACATGCTGCTGTAGAGACGACCAACAACAGACGTATTGGAAGCTCATTCTGCGTTAAAAAACAACAACTAATTAATCCTGTAATTTAATCATAACGCGTTAACGCGTTATTTTTCACAGCACTAATATATATATATTATATGTATATATTATACAGTGGCGGGCCGTCAGGGCCAGCAAGGCTGGCCTAAACATCATCAGAATATATATTTTTTTCTAAATATATTTTCCCACAAATATGTATTCAATTATTTCCCAGAGTAAGAGTTATTCTCTTAATTTCATAGCGTTCCTCTTGGTTGCGCTGCTGCCAGCACCAGGTTGAGATTTGGAGGGCTGGTCTTTATGTTAGATCTTTTATCCAATCATATTCAGCCATCGTGTGTTGCCAGGGGGCTAAAATCTGCCCTTAGGCCTTCAGAATCAACATTGCGGGCGCTGGTAGCTTCAAGTGAATGGGAATGACAATGTTGTGTCAACCAATCAGCTTTAGAGTTGGCTCCTGTAGGCCTTCTAGAAGGCCCCGGAACCGGCACAGGAGCCAGCTAGCAGGCGGAGTGCTGCACATCTTTTGATTGGATTACCAATTTTGAGAGGCGGGGTCTATGGGCAGGTATATGCAGAACCTCAGAACTAGGAAACTGAATTTGATAAAGGAATTAATTCTTGGACTACAAAGCTGTTTTTTCAACCCACAATGGCGGAAGGAGGAGAAGATGTCGATTTGGTCGAGCATATACTTTTAACGCCTTTCTCAAGACAAACTTTTCAAGAAAAGTTAGACATCGTAAGGAGGACTTTTTCTTCTTCTTTTTCTCCGTCCCGATGCGCATTCTGCAGCGTGCGAGACGGAGAGCCGAGAGAAATGACATGCTGTTGTGTAGATACGATCAACATCAGACGGCTGTTTAGTTTAATAAATGAACAAAGACGTGCTATAGAGAAAATGACGGGGGCGGGCCAATTTTTTTTAATGTCATGCGATCTACCAATACTACGCCGCGATCGACCGGTAGGTCGCGATTGACGTATTGAGCAGCCCTGGTCTAGAGCCATGGCATCATAATGATGTAATAAGAGGTGGATTAATTCGGGTGGGACTAGGACCTCACTGAAGGCCCAGGCCCCAGGCCCACGGCCCGCCACTGGTATTATATATATATAATCTCACAAATCTCCTGGATTTGTAATAGGCACCTGTTAGCTGACATGGCAGCCATGTTTTAATCAATTACGGTTTGTGTGCAGGTTCTACGTGTTCGTACCATGCTGGTAGAACCCGTGGCATGAACAGAACCAACAGGACCAACAGAACCAACAAGACCAACAGAACCAACAGGACCAACAGGACCAACACTGCAGTGGGTTGAATTCTCTAGCTTTTGAAATCTGGTGGTGAAACATACACGTGGATCAGGAACCGTCTCTCTGTAGACCTCGACCCACAGGACCCACATGACCCACAGGACCCACAGGACCCCACAGGACCCACAGGACCCACAGGACCCACATGACCCACAGGACCCACGGGACCCCACAGGACCCACAGGACCCACAGGACCCACAGGACCCACAGGACCCCACAGGACCCACAGGACCCCACAGGACCCACAGGACCCACAGGACCCACAGGACCCACGGGACCCCACAGGACCCACAGGACCCACAGGACCCACAGGACCCCACAGGACCCACAGGACCCCACAGGACCCACAGGACCCACAGGACCCACAGGACCCACAGGACCCACGGGACCCCACAGGACCCACAGGACCCACAGGACCCACAGGACCCCACAGGACCCCACAGGACCCACAGGACCCCACGGGACCCACAGGACCCACAGGACCCCACAGGACCCCACAGGACCCACGGGACCCACAGGACCCACAGGACACCACAGGACCCACGGGACCCCACAGGACCCACGGGACCCCACAGGACCCACAGGACCCACAGGACCCCACAGGACCCACAGGACCCCACAGGACCCACAGGACCCACGGGACCCACAGGACCCCACAGGGACCCACAGGACCCCACAGGACCCCACAGGACCCACAGGACCCCACAGGACCCACAGGACCCCACAGGACCCCACAGGACCCACGGGACCCCACAGGACCCCACAGGACCCACAGGACCCCACAGGACCCACAGGACCCCACAGGACCCCACAGGACCCACAGGACCCACGGGACCCCACAGGACCCCACAGGACCCCACAGGACCCACGGGACCCCACAGGACCCCACAGGACCCCACAGGACCCACAGGACCCACGGGACCCACAGGACCCCACAGGACCCACAGGACCCACAGGACCCACGGGACCCCACAGGACCCACAGGACCCACGGGACCCCACAGGACCCACAGGACCCACAGGACCCACAGGACACCACAGGACCCCACGGGACCCCACGGGACCCACAGGACCCCACAGGACCCACGGGCTTACCGCAAAGAATCGTTGAGATCCACAGGTGAGCTCTCCTCCTGTGTGTAGATTAGCCTCATGTTTGGCTTCATCAGAACTTGACTCCCCTGGGGGGTCGAGCAGCTTCCAGGAGTAACGGTGGGACGCACAGAGGTGAGAAAGAGAGAGAGAGAGAGAGCTTGTGATGCATCTGGCCACCAGATGGTTCATCAGCAGGTTTCTCTTTGTCCTCCTTGACAGGGAATGGATCGCTGAGGGCCAGACGGTTACCTAATTACGACAGAACCACACACACACAAGTGTTGTACTTAGGTCACACCATGCGTACACACAGCATACACACATTGACGCTTGCTGTTCAGTACCTGGAAGCACACACACACACACACGGCTGTCTAATAGGTCACTTTCTTGGCTTCCCTTTGTGCTTTTCCCAGTATGCATTTCAGCAATAGCTGTCAGATGGCTCTTAATTTCCATCTGTCTCCACCCAGACACACACACACACACACACACACAGACACACACACACTCAGCACCGTTTACATTCAGACACACACACACAACTGTATACATAAGGGTGCAAATTCGGTTAAATGCACAAACACACAAAAACAGCTTCAAGATTAGATTTAGTTTTTATATTATTTTCTCACACACACTAGGGAGGCTAACTCTAAAGTATTCCCCCCCCCCTGACCAATAGCCGAGCCTCGTTAACCTGTTATTAACCGGCAGGATTAGTGCTTGGCGTGCGGTTTAAGTGCCTAACAAGCTGCAACAATAATTTACTATCATTTTGTTTTTGTTCTTTGTTGTGTCCCAGCTGTACAAGGTAGGTAAATAAATGTAATTTGGAATTAATAATGTAATAAAAAATAACCACAAATAAATAAAAATAACATTGAATATGATTGTCTGATTCATGTTTTATGTTTGTTAAAAAAATTTAAGAAAGCACTTTGAATCTGTAGACTACCTAATAGTCTTATTATTGCCATTTGTATGACAATTGCTCATATACTGTAAGCCTGAATAAGTATATTTCTCATTTTTGAACAAAGGTTAAATATTAATTCACAAGTTTTTTTTAAACTGCCCCCAATTTCTTTTTAAATGCCTCTGGATTTCAGTCAGATTTCAGTGTTGGCAAAAATTGCCCCCTAAAAAATATGTAAATTTCCTACCAACAAACATTCAGCACAGGGCAAACATCTGTCTACAAGTGAATTGAGCAAAGTGTGAGTGATCCATTAATATAATAAATATGTATTGATGGTGTAAAATAAAAGAGAAGTTAGCAACAGTGGGTCCCGTCAGTCCGAATGTTTTTCCTTTTCTTACTTGTATTTGGGAGGAAATCATGTTCTATTAAATTAAACGAAGATCTACGTTTCCCATAATGCTCTGGGGGCAGGATGGAGAGTCGTGTAGTGGGCTGATGGTTTCCCATTTTTTAAAATAAAATCTTTATGCCATGTCATTAATGTAAAAAGTGCATGACCCCGGCAGATGGTTCGTTACATGGAACCATCTGAGAAGCTGTCATTGGAAACTGTGTGGAAAAGGGCAGGCGCTCCCAGAAAGAACTTGGCAGGTGATTGGACGACCCATCTGCCAATCAAACTCTTGCCAAAGCCAGACAGGAGAAAACCGGAAAAACATTTTTTCCATCGAGGAAGGAAAGCCTTTCGGCGTTGGTCGCTGTGACCTCTTCGGGAGCCGCCATTGTTGTAGGAATAAACCGTCTCAGCCTCCCGGTGTCTTCAGCTCAACCGCCCACAAACTGTGTGTGTGTGTTATATATATATATAAATAAAGTTACTTGAATAAATAATTTAAGAAGTGGCAGAAATTACTTCTGAATTCTGCCAGAAAGAAATCCGAGTCCCGGGGGTTTGATCCCCAAATGTTGTTTCAGAGAAATCATGTTTTTCTGTCAGTTTGACATAATAAAACAATTCCCATGAGCCTCGCTGCTCTCGCTATAGGGAAGAAGGATGGATGAGAGCTGGAGCTAAATCTGTCGTGTATCAATTAATCCCAAAATTGACCCGGAGTTGAAAAGGTGTTCCCAAACGGCACATTGCGTTTCCTCAACGTGTGATCTGAACTTTTTAAGAATAAACCCCAAAAAACAGAATTAACTCTAAAGAAATAGTAAACTCATTCCAGTCCACACGCTTTGATAATCACCACGGTAACAATCAAGCCAATGCATCTCCAGCCTTGTCAGCACCACACACACACACACACACACAGAACATCCTGGAGAACCTGCATCTCCCTCCAGAGCGCCGCGGAGGCAGCAGCCAATGAGGAGCCTCGATCCGGTCGGTGGTCGGCGCGAGCCGGCCGCGGCGGGGACCGGCGGGCGCAGCTTCCAAACGGCGGACCTGGAGGAAAGCCAAGCGTTGCCACGGTGACAGAGCTGCAAAGAAAAATCTCTTTGTATTGTTACCAAGGCAACAACTGTGGCGGGGAGGGAGGGAGGGGAAGGACTGATGGCGAGAATAAAGGGAAGAAAGGAGGCGAGAGACAGGGTAAAAACAACAGGATGACGGAGGCACGAGGAGTTGTTGTCGGAGGTGCAGTCGAGCGGAGGCTGCATCGCTCCCTCCGTCTGCGCCTGCTTGAGGAGGTGCTGCTCCTCGCCGTGGGCGGCTGCAGTCGGCTGCGACCTCGTCCCAAATAAAGTTACTCAGCACGTTCGTTCCGAGTCGGGTGGAAACATCTGGAGCAGCTCGCCGAGTCCACGGCTCCTCCCCCGGCCCCGTGGGCCTCCATCGCTCACGACCCCGCCCTTCACCTCCTCTTCCTTTCATTTGAAATGTGACTTGAGAACGTTTATTCGAGTCATTTTCGTTGATCACCGATTCTCCTCTAGCGGGGAGGAATAACACGGTGGCCATCTTCCTCCTCTGGATGTTAGCGTATGTGTGAGTGATGAAGACCCTGGTCCAAGTGGCTCCTGCTCCACTTTAATACACATGATGAACGATGGAGTCGATCCACTCTGCTCACGAAGGCCCGGCGAAGCGAGAAGTTGACAGAAGGACTTGACAAGGAGACGATGAATGACTTTATTTCAACGCGCTCGTGGTTACATTTTGGGTTGACTTATGTAGATTTATGCACACCTCCGTTTATTTTCTTTTTTCCGGCTGCTCGTTACTCAAAGCAACTGGAACATTTCTCATTAAACTACACTTCTCACGCAGCTCCACACTGACTGATGGGCGCCAGGCGGGCGACGTTGGAGTGGAGATTGAATCAAAATCACACGAAATTGTGCAAAGCTCTGCAGAAAGAGGACAAGATCCAACAAAAAAAGGAAAAGGTACCCGGTTATCTAACGGCAGCGTCTCACCGCTCCTCAGAGCCTGGAGACTATCAGCCGCCTGGTGGAGGAAGGCGGAGGAGGACGGAGGGAGGGATTGAGGACCGACTCGGCGGAAACCTCCCGCGTTGGAGCAAATCTGGTCGGCCTTTCAAACGTGGAGTTTTTTTTTCTTCTTTCTTTGCTTTTTTCCCGCCTCGACATTAATCAGGCCTCTGGAGTGATGGAGAGAGAGCGAGAGAGAGAGAGAAGGCCGCCGGCCGCCTCGGTCTTTAATTGATATTCCGGCCGAGGAGTCGGGAATAATCAAATGTCAGTGAGCTCCGTTATTCCACTTGGGAGTCGGCAGAGATTAGGGAGAGGTGAACGAGGGCTATCACACTGTTTAACACACACACACACACACACACACACAGTCCCTTCTACAGAGACATCCCTCTCACACACACACACAGCTCTCTGCACTCAAAACCAGATGCACGCACAAACACACACTCCGGTCGTCACTCACAGGCTCCGCCCCTGCGTGCTCGTCGCTCGCCCTTTGTGTGCAGAGAGGTCGCTGAGTGGCGGCCATTAGTCTCTGCTGCCGGAGCTCGACGACAAAGACGGACCGCTGGTCAGGATCAGCAGACGGATGGCGGCTGCTGCGGAGAGGACGGCGAGCGGAGAGGACGTAGAGAGTCTTATTACACTTTATTCACATAACTGTGGAAGAAAGATTCCTTTTTTTATTTTATTTTTAATTGATTCTCACAAAGATAGTTGTACAAGTACACACACACACTTTGAGGCCATTGGAGGCGCACCTTCTGCTGCAGCTCATGGAGCTGAAGGACAACTAGAGGTAGGTAGGTGGGTGGATAGATAGATAGATATTAGATGAATAGATAGATAGATAGAGATACTTTAATCATCCCCAGGGAGAAATGTGTTTGAAGCGGCAGCAAACCTGTTTATAACATACAATGAAACAAATAATACAAAAATTTAAGTGTATACAGTGTATATAAAGTAGCGGTGCACGTTTTTTGATGTATGCACATTTACTGCAATGTTTTTATCAATGTGCACTGTCCCTTATTAAATAAACCATTTAAATTTAAATAAATATCTACATATATATACATAGTGGCAGACCAGGGGGGAACGCAGAGCAGACAGGGCCCAGGAGGCGGATCCCAAAGCTCAGGTTGGGGGAAGTGATCCACGAGGCATACTTCCCAGTGCAGGTGCTGCAGCCAATTGGCACATGGGAGTGGTCACACCTGCAGCCCATCAGCTGATGAGAGACAGAGACATGGTCTGTGTCTACTACCGGACACTTGAGCACTTGGAGCACTGACTTTCAGTGCTTAGGGCGCCACACTGACAAAACCAGCAGAATTCAGTGCACTGAAAGTACCCGGATGGCGCACTGCAAACGGGCAAAACATGGCAGTGTAAAACGATGGACACTACTGGCCCTAAACGGCCGCCATCTTGGCTACGTAGCGGAAGAGGAGGAGCCCTTTCGCCAGCTTTTCATTTTATTTCTAAAACAATGGCGGACGAGATGGCAGCACAAGCGGTCGACCACGGAGGCTCCTGCCGCGATGGTGGAGGTATCGCAGTTTCCACATGGGGTGGAGAAAGGGGTAAACAAGAGACAACAAGAGGGCAAGAAGTGCTTCATTTTGTCACTTTAAGTTTCGCGGGTATCGAAGCAGATTTGCGTACGTCACTCCCGGCTTAATTTCGCGGGTGCCGTGAACAGATTTGCGTCCGTCACTTCCGCCAAGTGGTTAACGTAAGTGTTCCATTTGATACAGACTCATCAGCCACGCAGTGCACGACAGATGTCAGTGCACTGGATCGCAGTGTACTTCGTAAAGTGTCCGGTAGTAGACACAGACCTTATCTACCCTCCACTGGAAGGCATCAGGAGAGAAGAAGGAGCGTTGGAACCTCAGGAGAGGAGCCGCAACAGACCGGAGGGAACTGGACCCTCTCACCTCTCTCCTCTGCCCCTACAGGAGATCGGACACCAGGTGTGAGACCGAAGACCAAAGACCCCGACCGGGAAGAATCCTTTGTTACCATTATATGCCCATTCCCCCCTTTTCCTATACGTTTATTAAAAGACACTTTATTTTGCTCTGGGTCTCCTGATTTTATTCAGAATCTCACCTCCAATTCCCCGGCTTGCCACAACATATATATATATACAGTATATACTCCTCTCCATCACCCGTGAACAGTCCTATCTGCAGCCAGTGACGGAGCCGACCTTCCTCACCAGTCAGTGGGTCGGGTGGAGTCTCCATCGTCATTGCTCGCCGTGGACTCTTCAGACCTGCTGCCCTCAAAGCGCCTCGTGTCTCTCGGCCGTCGTCGTTTCCTTGCGGCGCAAACAAGCGTCTGCGTGTCGCCATGAATAAATGCGAAGGCCGCGCTGAGGACTCATCCACCGTCTGCTCCGCGTTATGAGCGGCGGCCGGGAGCGCTAACCGTCTGCTCCGCGTTATGAGCGGCGGCCGGGAGCGCTAACCGTCTGCTCCGCGTTATGAGCGGCGGCCGGGAGCGCTAACCGTCTGCTCCGCTGTGTGTGAGTCGCGGTGCGCATGCTTTCTGCTCCTCGCCCTGCGTATATATTCACAAGCAGGAAGCGGCAGGCGTCTCCGCCGCGGGGGAGAGTCGTTCTGAGGGAGGGGAATAATATAAACCTCGATAATAATATTTGAGACGCAAAGGAGGAAAAGAAAGAAATGCAGCTGGAGCCATAATGATATATGCACATCATTATATTCCACCCCCTGATAATAGCGCTATACGTATCCATCTCTCCGCTAATCTACGACTATAAATTCAGTCTGTATTCTCAGCCGGTCGTTTACATCCGATACCCCGATGGCTTCACAATGCATGTTGTCGTTTGTTTGTTGGAGACAACAAGCTAACGGAGGTTAAATATATACGATGCAGTCTCGCTGTGAGTGTCGAGCCAACGGCATCAGAGCGTGACTTCGGCCTCGGCCAATTCATGTTTCTCCATTTTGTTATGATCTAACATTAAGTTGGATGGAGCAGTGGTTCTCAAAGGAAGGTTTGCGTACCCCTGGGGGGCCGCCGTGAAGGCCCTCCAGGGGCCAGTGAGATTTTTTTTAAATCTCACATAAATCGGGATTCATTCAAAAATCCTTAAAATAAATAGTTATAATAGACGGGACACCGGGAGCTGGAACATTCATGTTGCTGTTACGCACCCCTCCACCTCCTCATCTCCACCCAGTCCACGTGGATCCATCAGCTCCATCAGCGGGTCTGGACTCTCTTTGAATTGCCTCTCCCGAGATTTCTTCCCATTTCGGGGAGTTTTCTTCGCCTTTTCTTAGCGAGCTCCGGAGGGTCAGAAGCTGCTTCGACAATAATAAAATAGAAACAAAATTAATGAAAACAATTCTTTTTCTTTAAAACTACTTTTAATCCACCCAAAGGCAAGACTTGAGTAAAAGTGAAGACACCTTACTGGAAAATGACTCCAGTAAAAGTGAAAGTCACCAATGAGAATACGACTTGAGCCTCTGGCTTTTTTTCAACTTCTTCCCGTTCACATTATCCAAGACCATTTTTTCTAGTGGACAAAAACGGTGGAATTGTAACTAAAGGCGACGCCATTGGGCCCAAAAAGACTTTCCTCACCACAGACTTGCATTGGAACAGAGAACCGGGGAGAGGGAGGACTGCTCACCTCCACATGTCACAATGCTATGAGAGTGGACCCAAAAGCACGACTCAGACAGGAGTAACAAAGATGACTGTCTTTGGTTGAAAACAGGCTGGGTCAAAACCGGGAGATCAGTCGAAGAAGCAAACAAGTCCAAAAAGGTGCGGGGCGGAGAATCAGAGGTCAGGGCAGACAGGCAGGGTCAGAACAGGAAGGTCAGGAATATACTCTGATAACGCTGGAGAACTTGGCACGGAAACACAAGACAATCTGGCAGAGGACAAGTGGAAGTGAGGGAGCTAAATAGTGAGGGACTAATGAGGGGATGGGCTGCAGGTGAGAAGGGCGTGAGGACCAGGTGAAGGGAATGAGGGACTAACGAGGGAGTGATCAGAGGCAGGTGAGAAGGGCGTGAGGACCAGGTGAAGGGAATGAGGGACTAACGAGGTGACCAGAGGCAGGTGAGGGGAGTTGGACTGACGAGATGGGAAGCAGGATCTGGAATGACATGATACTTAGTGACAGGATGAAAACAACTACTACAAAAAGGAAGGCGTGGAGCTAAACTGTTACACCACATCACCTCCACATCCCCTCCTTCCACCACAGAAAGAAAATAGAATACCGGTGACGTTCCAGTGAGCCTGACGGAGAGTTCAGGATGTGACTCCATTGTTGGTCTGTTTTAATGAGCGCTGGCCGTCGCCCGGGGAAGGAGAGCAGTTGGATCCAGTGATAATGAGAAGCATAATGCTGCCCCCCCCCCCCCCGTCACAATAAGACCTGCGAGGTCGCTTCACACGAAATTAGAGTTGAGAGAAAGTCTCGGGGTTCAGTGAGGGAGGGGGGGGGATTCAAAATGCTTTGAAGAGGAGTCACAACAACAGCGTTGGATGGCTCTTGTGGGTTTTCACATGAGAAGCAGCTCGTTTCTGATGACTTTGCCTCAGAGCGTCGCCTCGTCAGCCTCCCTGAGGGCAGAGTTCACACCGTCTGCCTCTTTCTTTTTCATCCCGGGCCGATTTTAGAATATTCAGACGTTTTCATTTGTGAGATCTTGAGATCTTTTTTAGTTTGCATGCAGGCGTCGCGTCACGCCGCTTTTCAGTCTCATCTGACGTTGGAGGCGTGGCCTCTCAGTCGCACGCCGTTTGATGTGGATTCACTTTGTTTATCCCGCGGAGAACGGTTTTACGGTGACGCTCCAGGCGTCATTCACCTCGAGCCCCGACTGTATACTTCAAAAACTGGTGCTGACCAACAAGCTTTTTTACATGACATGTCATTTAGCAGACGCTTTTATCCAAAGCGACTTACAATAAGTTCATCAACCACGAGGACACACTCGGAGCAACAAGAATCCAGAAAGTAACATTTCTTCAAGAAAGTCAAACTACAAAAGTACCATCAGTAAGAGCCACTGAAGTGCTAATCTGTTTTTAATCCAGATATTCAGAAAGCTTTTGAGGCAGGAGCACCAACAGCTGTGCAACGCTCTGGTTTTCAGATTCCACATACATTTAAATATTCTATGTTCTGCTTTTTGTTTTTTCTGTTTCTATATTATTCTGCACCATCTTTTACAGTGTTTTGTTTGCTCTTTTAACTGTTGACATGTGTTGGCTCCTGTTATTGCGAATCTGTTTTAATTGACTACTGAACTGCACTTTGTGACACACAAGTGCAAAATATAAATAAACTTTACTGACTTATACCTTCACGGTGCGTGCGCTACTGTAGAATAACTAGTGGTGTCACGGTTTACATCGACTTGGTACCACCGGATTGGTTCTCGTGATCCATAACGACGAGCGGGCTGCCAATAATCAATCAATACTCGACTTCCATCCCTAGAAAGTTGGTAAAAAATAGACTTTGAATAGAAGAAGTGCTTAAAGTGACGTATAACATACATGAGGCTTCACTTTGACAATATGTTATGATCTTTTGGTGGTAGTGCAGCACCTTAAGAGAGTAATTTGGCCTTAATGTTAAAGCAAACAGTCAAAAGTTTGGACGGGAGGAGGAGCTGCCTTTTAGCTTTCGGCTCATTTATGTCCAAACTGTCAAACTAAGTGAATCGGGGCTCGTAAACAACAACAACTAGTTTGGCATTTCGACATTTAATGACATCCTACTAAAATTAGAGAGAGCTTGATGGGGGAGGGGACGTCAGTGTGATTGACTGCACTCTTTTCCCTGGCATCTTAACACTGACATGCGTCAGCGTGCTCATTAAGAGCCAGCGGAGCACTCTTTAGTTAAAGGTAGGATCAGTGGAGGCGGAGAGATTTTAATGTTTCGGTTTTTTAAAGAGTGAAGTGTCTTAAATCGAGTAAAAAGATCAGCGACTACACACAGTGGATGGTTTGGAGGTCAGGTAGTTACAGCGGTTCATTATATGAACTGAGACTTATGCCTTAGAGGAGGCTAAGTGGTGACTAGTGGACAGGTGAGGAATGACAGGACAATGATGAATGACACTTAAATATAGGAAAATAGATGCTTCTGGAGAAGAGGCAGCAGCAGATTGAACTCGACGAGACGAGGTCCAGGCTGCATGGTGTGCAGTTTATCTTGTTCCAGTCCAGCTCTCCAATTATGAGGAAGTGCCCGCCAAAATAAATGTCCATCTCTCTCCCCTCACAGCAGTAAACTTGTGCATTTTGCAGTTATTTTCCTAAAGATGGTTTTTAATGTGAGCTCAGCTCACCAATACGAATACGCACAGCAGTTTAAGAAACTTTATCCGGAAGAGCAAGAAGCGAACGGGCTGGTTTTTGTTTTCTTGGTGGCACCTGAGCTTTAAAAAAATGAAGTAAATGCTCTAAAATATGAACATGTCCTCATTAACTCAACCCACTTACCTGCTTACTAATGTTATCAGCCATCCACACACGCACACACACACACTGGGCAAGGCGCCAGTGCTCCCAGATGGCCGTAGCCAGTGAAATGTGAATGCTAGTTAGCACGCTGCTATCAGGTCCGTCTCGCTGAGCGTCAACAAAATAAAGTTTAAAAAAGAGCTACAGGTGCAACTTGTGCAAAAGAATCTTTCCTTTTTGATTTTTTTAAATATTTTATGTATTTTTTACGCGGCGCGAGCAATAAGACGTGATTATTATGACCCAATAGTTGAGCTCACGTGTCTGTGGTCCAAAAGAAAAGATATTCATCTTTATTGCATAAATTGGCGACTCTCTCTTTATCTTTTTTTTGGACGATCATTTTGAATATCACATTGACGTTGAAAGAAAGGGATGATAAAAAGAGGGAGAGAAAAGGGCAAATCAAAAATCGCGGCAAGGTCATTTGAAGATTTGGTCTTTTCCATGAGTCCCACAAAGCAGATGGAGACACACTTTGTTTGATTGTGATCCTCACAAATATGTATAGTACATATAACATTTTTATATTTGACACAGCGTAACATCTTTTCTATTGTATATACACTACTGTTCAAAAGTTTGGGGTCATCGAGACAATTTCGTGTCTTCCATGAAAACTCACTTTTATTTATCAAATGAATTGAAAATTGAATAGAACATATAGTCAAGACATTGACAAGGTTAGAAATAGTGATTAATATTTGAAGTATTAATTTTGTTCTTCAAACTTCAAGCTCAAAGGAAGGCCAGTTGTATAGCTTATATCTCCAGCATAACTGTTTTCAGCTGTGCTAACATAATTGCACAAGGGTTTTCTAATCAGATATTAGTCTTCTAAGGCGATTAGCAAACACAATGTACCATTAGAACACTGGAGTGATAGTTGATGGAAATGGGCCTCTATACACCTCTGGAGATATTTCATTAGAAACCAGACGTTTCCACCTAGAATAGTCATTTACCACATTAACAATGTATAGAGTGTATTTCTGATTAATGTTATCTTTATTGAAAAAACAGTGCTTTTCTTTGAAAAATAAAGACATTTCTAAGTGACCAGGAAGATTAGAGAGAAACAAAATAAACACAGGGCTAAAATGGTGGAAAATGCAATATGAATCACAAATAGCTGATCAAGGAATTTTCCAGAACAGGTGGCTGACATTATGATCATGATTTATACGTTCACGTCTTACTCTGAACCTTGCACCTGCGTCGAAGATTATTTTGTTATTTGTTATAATGAGGTAAAATAGAATGAGGAATTCTTTGTTTCGACCTGTGTTGTTTACATTCGATGTCAAGTAACGGACATTTAGTGAGATAGCGAAGTCCATTCATACCGACTGCGATAGCATTTAATTTGATCCCGTGGAGATACTGTTCCTACATTAGTACACTGTGTTAAAAAGTTTACGTGTACCGGAGTCCGTTTATAGCAAAGAAGCAAAAAGGCTGGTAGTTCAGGTTAAAAACAATAGATATACTTTAATCAAAATGTTCCTGTCGTGTGGCAAACTTTGTATAAGAAAGTTTTTTTGGCTTGCATGTCGTGCCCTCGAGATGAAAACATCTGTTTGCTCCAGATTTGATCCACTCCAGCTCCCACGTGCATGGAAAGTGTGATCATCACAATAGAAACGATATAGAAAAAGATCTAAACGATGTTTATGTATTTTTTATATCGTGTGACAACAACAACAAAATAAAGCAGTCCATAAACTGGACTTTATCAACAGACCTCAAATGTACAGATGAAATTCGCCACCTTGTCTGTATCCGATGAAGCATCTATTGTAATTACCAAAGAGTATAAATTAAATGATCTTTTTTTTTTTTAAAGCAATCCAGTGAGATTGGCATTCACTTCCACAAACCACAGGAGGTTTCTACAGTTACAGCTTTTCCCTCATCAACTTACTCTGAATTTATTGTCGTTTTGACCATTTCCGTGTCATCCGTGCTGTAGTACCACTGCCTGAACTGTCTCTGGCGGGGGCGCTGTTTTACAAAGAAAATTATATTTCTTTCAATGCCGCTTCATGTGATAATCTGGTTGTAAATTTAAAGTCAAAGACACGCCAGCCCCGAGTAGAGGGAACATCGGACTACTGCATGCTGGTGAACATCATACCAACCTGACGTTAGCATTTAGCTCAAAGCGCCGCCGTGTCTCAGCCTTGTTGTTGGACTCACGTCTCACATCCTTCACACTACGCCTCGTCAGCTATTATTTCCTTCAGACTTTGGCAAAACTACACAGCCTTTTTTTGTTTTCACAGGCGTGTGCTGTGTTTTTGACTAGCTATGCACATTTCAAATTCCTTGTTATGCATCAGGCTAGAATACGAAACCGCCTGCAATGGTGAAAAACATGACTGCAATTTGCTGCAAAACAAAAGTAGCGTTGCTGCTAATATCCATCCTCATACCAGCAGCAGTGGAGCTTTTGTGGTCACACCCACTTGTCAACGCGCGAGCACGAACACACTTAATGAGCCGCTTTGGTGGCGGTGAGAAAAGAGCAGAATCGTTTCTCTCTCTGATGGAACAAAGTGTTTTGTGTGGAACCCAGACAGCTCAATAAATTCCAGGTATTTTGAAATGAACATGAATGGCCCAACAATAAAGAGCGAAACTATTACAGGGTTGAAGACTTGATGTTTGCTCATTACACCGAAGCCGCTGATTAACTCCGGCAGGACAGGAGTGGCCGAGAATGATTTAGATGTCTTGTAAAACAAAAGGTAGTACGGGAGATGCTCCTGCAGGATACCTGAGACGATATTCAGACGCCCATCATCTCCAAACCCTTAACGCTGCTCCGAGGGATCAATAAAGACTCCAATACGGAGGAGGAAATACACATTATTTTTTTTCGTACGAGCTCAACGAGGTAAATGAGTCAGACTTCTCTCTTAAAAGCCAATCATCTCAAGAGCTCATGCACTGGAGATGTGTGTGTGTGTGTGTGTGTGTGTGTGTGTGTGTGTGTGTGTGTGTGTGTGTGTGCGTGTGCGTGTGCCGTCCATCGTGATTGGCTCCGTGACCCACCCGACGTACTAAAGTTATCCAGGTGTCCGTGTTACCATAGCGACAGATGTGTGCGTTGGAGCCGAAGCGGGGGGAAAAAAGGATCTGCTGTAATTAGAGGCGGGCCCTTCTTGTGTCGGGGCCTCATCGGTGAGCTATGTGGATGTGTAAAAAAAAAACAGAAAAGATTATTCTCTGACGGTCGCTCGTCCACCTCTAGATATTCGAGGTACGATAATTTAACCGGAGCAAATAACATCAACATACATGTTGTTGGATCTCTGGATCAGAGGAGAGGAAAACCCCAAATGGCTGTTTCTGAGTGAGCCGGTTCCTCATCCCGCATTCTGCTGAGTAACTTGGTTTGGACGGGGTTACGGCCAACTGGAGCGGCGCCCACGCAGTCGCGCATAATAAAAAGAGATGGAAGGAATAAAAGAGAAGTAGCCAATCACCGGAGCCACAAACGGCCCGCTGCTGATGAGCGCCGTGTGCCTGGCAGTCACAGCCGCTCAGCGCCTCCAACGGCCCGCAGTCACTCCTCACGACAGAAACAATACTATTATGATGCTGTGGTTTGGGCCTCAAATCTCATCCGGCACGCGACATGAAGTAATGGATGATGCATCACGAGCATCAGGGCGTCGTCCCCGGCCCTCAAACAGAATCTTTGTGGCACTTCATACAAAAAGACTGGAGATGTCTTCATTCTTTTCATTCACCATAACGGACGTGTCCTTTGGTCGGTGAGAACAAATATTGCATGTGAAGCAAAAGCCTGACGTCTTTTTTACCGTTCAAAAGTTTGGGGTCACTTAGAAATGTCTTTATTTTTCAAAGAAAAGCACTGTTTTTTCAATAAAGATAACATTAATCAAAAGTACACTCTATACATTGTTAATGTGGTAAATGACTATTCTAGGTGGAAACGTCTGGTTTCTAATGAAATATCTCCAGAGGTGTATAGAGGCCCATTTCCATCAACTATCACTCCAGTGTTCTAATGGTACATTGTGTTTGCTAATCGCCTTAGAAGACTAATGTCTGATTTGAAAACCTGTGCAATTATGTTAGCACAGCTGAAAACAGTTATGCTGGTGATATAAACTATACAACTGGCCTTCCTTTGAGCTTGAAGAACAAAATTAATACTTCAAATATTAATCATTATTTCTAACCTTGTCAATGTCTTGACTATATTTACTATTCAATTTTCAATTAATTTGATGAATAAAAGTGAGTTTTCATGAAAGACACGAAATTGTCTGGATGACCCCAAACTTTTGAATGGTAGTGTACATCGTTAATCGACACATGAATTGACCTATACGGGGAAAGTATATTTAGGCCCAATGGCCCAGCCTGACATGGCAATGTGGACTATTTTTCCTCCATACACGCGAGTCACTAGTTTATTACAAAGCTGACCTGCAGTCCAGCACATTCACGCCTAGACCGGCAAATTACTGTCTGAATCCACCTGAGCGGCCTTTCTTCGCACTGTGGGAGGAGTGTGGGTTGTCTCAGATTTACACGTTGATTCAAACAGGAACAGGCCGGATGACTGTTTTATATGCGTGTTACATGCACCTTGTTTTCCATGTACTGAATTACAGCCGAACAAAGCCGTCTGTGTGCATTTACATCTGCGTCACTCTCCTCATGTGCACAACTCCAAAGCAACGAGCATCCAACACCGTCAGTATTAAGTCGACTGCAGGAGATCACTATGCATCTTGTCACACTTTTTAAGTAAGATGCCTTAATAAGGACTGGATTTATTCGGAGTAATTAGTGGAAATATTCCAGCGGCACACACACACACACGCACACACGCAAAGCATTACATCTGTTCTACAGTGAAAGATTATCTCTCCTTTTACAGAATACAGATTTATGAATTACAGCCAATAACGCTTTGATCAATGGGAAACGAAGAACAGCCCCATTTTGGAGGCGTTGAAAAACAGCAGCATACGTCAGCATCACAGCACATTTTGTAATTCCCTGGCTGTGAAAACGGGGAGGAGAAAAACATTTAATTTGGATAGTCTCACACGCCGCTAAATCACCTGTAGACCTGCTCGTGAAGGACGATTTCGAAATGTGAATGAACGTCTCTTAATACAGATTATTTGAGCCAACGTCAAAAGTAATCTTTTTAAAGATATTTTTTCTTCTTCCGTGCATTAAAGCGACGCCACAGGTTGAAGGTGAAGAGGGATTCCTTGTTGGTTATCCCAACAAGTGGACACCTCCATCACTGTCACACACCTGATGAGACTTTCACTTCGATACAACCGACAGTTGAAGGTCAAACGCACGGCTGAATGGTGATGAATCACGACGATGAAGTGAAGGACTTTGGGAAAACACATTAACTTTCTGACAGCATTTTTATGACACCGCTGAGCCGGGTGAACACACGGGCAGACACACACATACGCACACGCACGTACACACTGAAGGCAAACAGACACAAGGCAGTCAAACACGCATCAATCTCTTTCAGCGCTACATTCTCCCTCTCTCCGTCTTGCCTTTCTCCTTTCACCTTTCCCTTTCCTGCTTTCACATACAAACAGATAGACACTCAGGTGGGGTAATTGAATGTGACAGCAAATCCTGAGAGGGTTGTTGGCGGGTTATCAGGTTAACCTGTGAAATGTAACCCACCTGACACCGGCGGGTTGGCTCCGACACCTCCGGCAGACACGGTTGAATCACTCCCGCTAAGACCGGAGGCTAAATGCAGCAGCTTCCTCTCCTTCAGGTATTCGGAGTCATGGTGGCAAAGTAACAAAATGAATGTTATCACACTTTTATAAGAGCTGACATAAGACTGTGAACTACATGTTTGTCAGGGAAGTGATAAAACTGGATCCACTATGAAGGCCCTACATGTGGTGATAGAAACTTGGCGACTAGTAGCTAGTATTTAGTTTACCAACCAGCTAGCAAACTAGCAGCTAACAGGCTAGTCGGCTGTGAACATGCCAGCGTTAGTCACTCAGAGTTTCTTTCTGTTTACTTCAAACTGAGCCTTTTACTCACTCATGCCACTTTGTTGTTTTCAGGAATGCTCATTTCATTAAATGAAGGCGGAAGCACCGGTTCCCAAAGCTAGTTTATCAGCTTGCTAACCTGTTCCCAAAGCTAGTTTATCAGCTTGCTAACCGGTTCCCAAAGCTAGCTTATCAGCTCGCTAACCGGTTCCCAAAGCTAGCTTATCAGATCGCTCACTGAACAATAAGCTCAAAGGTTTTTTTCCCTCTCAACTCCTCTCTCAACGTCCACCATTCTTCCTTCGTGGAGCAGTGTGTTCTCTGAGGTAGCCTACAGAGGTTGTATACATGTGCAACACAGCATCAAACGCTTCCTTCATTTCTGGCCCTTCAGTTCTTTGTTCTCTCAAAAACATTCGCACTCTCAAGATGGACCGCCGCGGGGACCGCCAGACGCCTGACGTCACGTCTGGAAAGCAGCGTTACATTAAAATGATTGTGCCCGGGTGCACATATTAATATTTAATGTGCGAACACACGCCCAGACAACTGCAAAATAAAAACAATTGCTTCAGCAGCGTGGAAACGCCCACGGTGCAATTCCCATCCTGCAAACCAGCGTTTGATCAGCACGGCGGACAGCAGCAGCCGAAGCACCACATGTTTCATTTCATTTCCAATTCAGGGGCCAAATGTTATCGCTGACACCCGTTTACAGGAGTTGCGCATTGTCCAACATATGAGGTAACAACTGCTGCTCCACGATAACATAGAGAAGCCTGTACACACCCCTAAGCCAAGCAATCAACACTTCTGACGCACGAGAGGGCCCACCTACAAGGGTTCATATCGCCTTCCTACATGGGCCCCCGATAGCTTCTGGGCCCTGTGCATCGGTTCCATATTCAGGCCTTTATTCCAATAGCTCCTGTCAATAAGTGTGATCTAGTATTGTGCATTTCTTTTATTGGACTCTCTGGGAAATGATACATGTTGATCAGGTCGACTCTCCATACATATTCTCCATATTGGGATGGGGATGTAGGATGTGTAAGAGGCACATTTGTAATTTGTGATTTTGGCCGATACAAAATAAATTGAATTGAATATATATTGACAAAAAGTGATGGTGTAGGGTTAATCAGATGGAGCGAAATGCCACTGAAACAGATATAGTGATAACAACACTTCACAGTATCATGATAATTGAATTGTTTTAAATCTAAATACAACCCAGTGGTCCGGGCAAATTGAACTGGGGGCATCCGGCTTCCACAGAGTTTTAGCATGGTTGGAAATATGGTAAAAAATGCCAATACCTCTTTCTTTTCCATAATTTATAGTGACTTTATGATAATAAATCCCCAAACCGCTTAACCCTCCTGTTACCTTTGGGTCAATTTGACCCCATTCAATGTTTAACCCTTTTGTTACCTTAGGGTCAATTTGACCCCATTCAATGTTTAACCCTCCTGTTACCTTAGGGTCAATTTGATCCCATTCAATGTTTAATGTCGGTGTTCTTTCGGGTCAATTTGACCCCAGGCTGTTTTTCACTGTGTCAAACATATTTAAGAAATATCAACTTTTATATATATTTAAAGGGCTATTTAGGTAGTCAACAAACAAACATAAAGTGCCTCACACTTAAACTTGGAAAACAATATTAATTCTAATAATTTTCTGGAGGTTTTAATTGCTGGGGTCAAATTGACCCCAAGGGTAAAATATGTCAGTAAATATAAAGGTAACAGGAGGGTTAAACATTGAATGGGATCCAATTGACCCTAAGGCAACAGGAGGGTTAATCAGTATAATTTACTGATTTGTAATAATAAATAATGTACAGTGTTTGATATAACACACATAACCAAATTGTTGATCTCAATCTCCAATTTTAACAATAACAACAAAACTAAATCACTCACGTCTGCCTCAGACAGCAGAATGAGGGTGTGCCAACTTTCTAGAACTTACAAAAAAGTTAATTGGTATGCAAAGATGAAGAATACAACAATGGTGGAAATACTGCTGCAGTATAGTTACACACAGACGGAAAATAGACGGAACAAATATGCGGATATTGAAAATTAAGAGAGAGAGAAGGTTGTTAAAATTAAAATAAAAAAGGCACAAAAAACAAGGAGCACAAATCAGGAATCAAGGAAAGAGACTGACAGGTTTCTAGCCTTCACCAGTAGGTTCCCCTCTAAGCACCAAAGAATGAGCAGCCAGAGTGATGTTCCAGAATAACTTTTATGGTCTTAGGCCTGTCTCTGCTCTCCACGCTCCTGATCTTCCGTCTGTCCAGCTCCTTTATGGAGACAGACTCAGATACACAAACACAGATCGTCATCAGCTGGACTAATTACCAATCAGTCCAGCTGATGACAATCAGACACCGTTCCCTGAACCACACCCCCGCTCCACCCACTCTGCAGCCGAGCCTAAACACCCCCCGCTGCCACAGAGACATATAAAAAGTATGGACTGAGATATCGATGTAGACAGTTTCATGCCTTTCAATTCATTTCCCTTTTCGGTACTGCCATTCCACTTACAAGTAGTAGTATATACCCCAAATATTCACGAGGGTGACAATATCTGAAATACAAGTATCCAGGTTGACCATGGAATCAATTCTGAAGAAATATTAGTAATGATGTATGACAACTAATGATGGATATCAGCCTAAAACATTAATAACAATCAAGAGGTAAATGGACAGTTTCATCTTCTGAGTAACACAATATGGCTGCCGCAGTCAAAGCGTGCCCCATGCTCCTCCAGTCATGTCATCTTTTATACAATGTTCCCTGCACTTCAACAACAAGCACCGGCAGAGAGAAGAAAAATAAACGTCCACACTGATCTTCAGGAATTTAAAGATAGAGCCAGCAGCCTACTGCGCAATCTCACAGAGGCAATAAGAGGTTGTGTACCTGGATTTACAAATGTCAACAAAAAACCCATAAAGCGATGCTTTGTGAAAGGAAGACATGCAGCGCGGCGCAATTACACATCTTTCCTCTGGCGGCAGGAATATTGTAACGGTGGAAAGCGGGATTGAAGTTGCAGCCAAATAACGGAGCGCGAGGAGGATCTCGGAGACGTCCGCCGGGCGCCGTTTAGTGACGGCTCAAGAATCAACAACGCCAATCAGTCAACTCTCATTCCAACTGTTCAAAACAATCCCCTCTGCAAGTCTTACAGCGGTTCAGCTCGACACCAACAAAGCACACGCGTGACGAAATGGGAGCGCAATCGCTCGGGCGCCACGCGTGTCGTTGGCGTCGGCTGATGAGGACGTTTTAACTCCGTCAGGGGCCGCCGGTCGACCGATGGACGGTTAAATCTGAAAGGGACTTTGAGGCGGCGTCTGCATGTCAACCGTCGCCTGACGACCACGATGATGACAGGAGAATGTGATGATGGAGACGGATGTGGAGGACGAGATGGAGGATCAGAGGGAGGTATGTGATGATAATATCGACAATGAGGAGGAGAGAGAGAGGGGGGGATGAGAGATTTTCATCATAGTTATGACCTGATGATTGACTTTGGTGACGCCCTGGCATTTCCTCCAGGACCGCCAGCAGCTGGATAGGTCTAGTCAAATATAAGACAAATATCTGTTCAATTCTAGGAGAGATATTCATGGTGACACGAGCATAACCCCTCACGATATTGCTGAGATTGGCATTTAGCTGAAAAGCACCAGTGGCTGTGTGGATTTTTCATTCTTCTTTTTTCTCTTAAAATCCCCCTCTGGAAGCTTTCGCTGTGCTTTTTATTCACAGTTGACTTTTTATTCAGTCAGTTGAACTGTTGAACTCGTGGAGCGCTTCAATGCAGAGAGAAACAATTGGATGTTGAGGGAGTTAAAGTCTTCGGGGTGAACTGAGTTTATTGGGGAAGTTCGATTCTGACCGAGGAGTTTAAACAATACGCGGAGAGGGGAACTTCACACTCCTCTGAACTGAGTAATTCCACCTCACTAATCCTCTTCAGGCTGTAGACCTGAGAGCGCGCTGGAGTCAGCTCTTCCTGCGGTGGACGTCCCGGCTCCCTGACCCGGGTGAGGAGCCCCGTCCTCTGCATGTCAGCTGAGTCATGGAGACAAGAGTTAAAGTTAAAGACTGAACTTTAGGAAGAGATTGAAAACTCATCCCGGAATTATCCCCCTGACTTTATTGTCAAAGTGTGTGAGTGTGTGTCTGTCTGTGTGTCTGTGCGTCTGTCTATCTGTGTGTGAGTGTGTGTGTGTGTGTGTGTATGTCTGTCTGTGTGTGAGTGTGTGTGTGTATCTGTGTGTGTCTGTGCGCCTGTCTGTGTGTGTTTGTCTGTGTGTGTCTGTGTGTGTCTGTGCATCTGTCTATCTGTGTGTGAGTGTGTGTGTCTGTGTGTGTGAGTGTATCTGTGTGTATGTATGCGTGTGTGTCTGTGCGTCTGTCTGTCTGTGTGTGTGTTTGTCTGTGTGTGTCTGTGCATCTGTCTGTCTGTGTGTGAGTGTGTGTGTGTATCTGTGTGTGTATGCGTGTGTGTCTGTGCATCTGTGTGTGTGTGTCTGTGCGTCTGTCTGTCTGTCTGTGTGTCTGTCCGTGTGTCTGCGCATCTGTCTGTCACACATATGTGTGTGTGTGTGTCTAAGTGTGTGACCTTCTGTGTGTGTGTGTCTATGTGTGTGTGTGTGTGTCTATGTGTGTGTTGGCGGGTTTTGATAGATGTGGCTCTTTTATACTCATCACACATGCACACACATATTAATCTGTAGCCCAGGGCAACAGCTGAGTCCTCTCCCCGTTCCAGGGAGCGGCGGCGTTGGAGAGCGGCGTTGTTGATGTAAACGTGCTCACGGGCAGCGCTGCTAAATTGTTTCCACTATCTGCATCAGATACGTGAACACCCTCAAATGCCTCCGTCTCCGTGAAGGAGCAGGTCGACTGTTTGTCTTTCACATTGCAACGATACCTGAAACAGTTATCAGCCATTGTGTCATGTGTGTGTGTGTGTGTGTGTGTGTGTGTGTGTGTGTTTGTGTGTACATGTGGGGACCTTTGTAGGTACGTGTGGCTGTATTGCTCTGCAGCTCTCTGTCGTCTGGTGTTACCATGTTTTTAATGTTCATTCTAGGTCCATTTCCCTTTATTGTAAAGCCCTCTGTGCTGTAACGATTGTACGAAAGGTCTCACAAATATTATTGAATATAAAAATAATGAGAAAAATAATTGTCAATGATATTTAATTCAACAGATCAGACTGTACACTCAAAAAAACGATTCAAGCCCTTCTTAGAGGTGACATATTTAAATATTGTTTGATACATTTAAATAAATCAATTACAAAAATAGATATTTATATTTAATGGGTGTAACACAAAATGTATGAATACTTTCATTTATTAGATTTATTTAGGTTAGATGGTGTGCATATCAACTCAAGATAAATGTGTTTCATTGAGGACTACCCTTTGCGCATGCGCCAGCTGAGAATCAGTTGTTTGCATGAGGTGAAGACACTTTCAGGGCTGTATGGTGGTGTAGTGGCTAGCGCTGTCGCCTCACAGCCAGAGGGCTGTGGGTTCAATTCCCAGTCGGGGTGTTCCTTCTGTGTGGAGTTTGCATATTTTGTTAGTTAGTTTATATTTTGAGTTGGACAAACACAAATTAATTTAATTTAATGAATATCATTATTATATTTTAGATGTATTTGATACAAATGAGTTGGACTAACTTAATTACATTGTATTGCACTGATGTGCTAAATTTGAGTTGGAGTTGCATATAATTATTGGATGGAAAACCTGCCAACAATTTAATTGAGTTCATCCAATGAGTCATTTCTTTGAGTGTAGTGCTTGTTTGAGCAAGTCTCATTGCCCATGGCTCCCATTGCTGTGCTAGGAAGCTAGAGGACAGGTAGCTGGGGTGTTCCCACGTGGTGCAACACAATATATTCTGTCTATATTTAAGTCAATGAGATGTTTCTCATTCGTGTTCCTCCTGGTGCAACATGTGTCCTGGACCCCCCGAAAATCAAGAAACGCCCCGAGTAATGCCCGATGCATCCGATTATTGCAGAGTTAGCTTTATGGCCTGTGAGACGCACACACACACGGGAGCATCTAGTCCTACATGCTGTATGTAACGGACGCATATAGACACACACACACACACACACACACACACACACACAGCAGCCGATCTCTGACATGGCTTTGATGTGCGTGCGCGGCGGCGCTCCCTGCAGGACGCCCTACACACATGCCGGTGTGGATTGGCATTATTACACACTGAATTATTATTTAGATTTACTTAGAGGCGAGAGGGAGAAAACTGGTGTGTGTGTGTGTGAGACGGATGGACTGTTGTGATGTAGTGTGCATGTGCAGTCTATGCATGCGTTTGAAGTCATTCAGAGGCGTGTGGGAAAGACGAGACTCAGAAGATGAGATGCGTCTCCACACACGACATGCAAATGGCTGCAGGCGACGTTCATATCCAGAATGAACCAGAGAGGAGACACGGTGATCACACAGCGGCGCAAAGTCAGAGGAGTACCAACACCTGGCAGAACTCCAGCAATCTAGAACATCACATTATGGACATGACATCACATGACATCACATGACATGACATCACATGACATTACATGACATCACATGACATCACATTACGGACATGACATCACATTACGGACATGACATCACATCACATTACGGACATGACATCACATGGCATCACATTACGGACATGACATCACATTACGGACATGACATCACATCACATTACGGACATGACATCACATGGCATCACATTACGGACATGACATCACATTACGGACATGACATCACATGGCATCACATTACGGACATGACATCACATGGCATCACATTACGGACATGACATCACATGGCATCACATCACATGACATCACATGAAGTTACATGACATCACATGACATCACATGGCATCACATCACATGAAGTTACATGACATCACATGACATTACATGACATCACATGACATCAAATTACGGACATGACATCACATGATATTACATGACATCACATGGCATCACATGAAGTTACATGACATCACATTATGGACATGACATCACATGAAGTTACATGACATCACATGACATCACATGGCATCACATCACATGACATCACATGATATCAAATGACATCACATGACATCACATTACGGACATGACATCACATCACATGACATCACTTGATGTGTCCGTTAGCAGACGCTTTTATCCAAAGAGACTTACAGTAAGTTCATCAACGACGAGGACAAACTCAGGGTGACAAGAATCAAGAAAGTAAACTTCTAAAATACCATGAGTAATAGAATAAGTAATACCATGAGGAATACCATGAGTAGTATCATAAGTAATACCATGAGTAATACCATGAGTAAAACCATATGTAATACCATGGGCAATACCACAGGCAATACCATGAATAATACCATGAGTAATACTATGGGGAATACCATGAGGAATACCAGGAATACCATGAGTAATACCATAAGTAATACCATGAGTAATACCATGAGTAATACCATAAGTAATACCATGAGGAATACCATGAGGAATACCATGAGTAATACCATAAGTAATACCATGAGGAATACCATGAGTAGTATCATAAGTAATACCATGAGTAATACCATGAGTAAAACCATACGTAATACCATGGGTAATACCACGGACAATACCATGAGTAATACCATTAGTAATACCATGGGTAATACCATGAGTAGTATCATAAGTAATACCATGGGTAATACCACGGGCAATACCATGAATAATACCATGAGTAATACTATGGGGAATACCATGAGGAATACCAGGAATACCATGAGGAATACCATGAGTAATACCATAAGTAATACCATGAGTAATACCATAAGTAATACCATCGGTAATACCATAAGTATTACCATGAGGAATACCATGATGAATACCATAAGTAATACCATGAGTAATACCATAAGTAATACCATTGGTAATACCACGGGCAATACTATGAGTAATACCATGAGGAATACCATGAGTAATACTATAAGTAATACCATGGGTAATACCACGGGCAATACTATGAGTAATACCATGAAGAATACCATGGGTAATACCATGAGTAGTATCATAAGTAATACCATGAGTAATACCATGATTAATACCATGAGTAGTATCATGAGTAATACCATGATTAATACCATGAGTAGTATCATAAGTAATACCATGAGTAATACCATGAGTAATACCATGAGTAGTATCATAAGTAATACCATGAGTAATACCATGAGTAATACCATGAGTAGTATCATAAGTAATACCATGAGTAATACCATGAGTAATACCATGAGTAGTATCATAAGTAATACCATGAGTAATACCATGATTAATACCATGAGTAGTATCATGAGTAATACCATGAGTAGTATCATAAGTAATACCATGAGTAATACCATGATTAATACCATGAGTAATACCATAGTAATACCATGAGTAATACCATGAGTAATACCATGAGTAATACCATGAGTAAGTGCCTCTGAGGCGCTAATCTCTTTTTATTCCAGGTCTCGTCGGTAAAGATGTGTTTAGTGTCCGGTGTAAGATGTGGAGACTTCCTGCTGTCCTGGTGTCAGTGGGCAGCTGGTTCCACCAATCAGGAGCCAGGACAGCAAACTAGATTTCGTTGAGTCATTATCTCAAAGTGACGGAGTCACAAGTCGTAGTAGTTCACTCACATACAGTTGTGGGACTTATACTCATATTTATTCTTTGTCATGTCTGTGAATGTGGCTTTAATTCCCCCCAGAGTGTTGCACATCAAACATAAAGGTTGAAAGGGAAGCAGCAGAGGCGGAGACCTTGTGACTTAGCCTACATTTCCCATAATGCCACCCAACAATCATCTTTTTGTTAGACGCGGCCCGCCTGGTGGACGGGGCCTTCAACCTTCAGTCCTGCATCTTCTCCGGCTGCTTGATGGAGATCAGGAGTTGGACCTACTTGTCCTCTGTCTAGCGTACGTCACACGCAACGGGATCACAACAAGTAGAACCCGCCGGAGGAGAACCGGGAAGACATGTGACAGTTCTGGTTGGGAGACTTTAGAGCTCCTTGAAGGATAAAAGTAGAATGACTGTGTTCTGGAATTACATTTGGAGTTGTCCATGAACAGCAAATGGGTTCTTTACAAGTGAGTGGTGTCGGGTGGTTTCCTGGGTTTTGGGCTGTTTACACATCCAAAAGACAGGAAGTCCATTCGGGGGCCGTTAGTACAACATCGTACAGCCAGCGCAATGTCCGGGTTTTCATTTCAGTTTCAGTTGATGTTCATCTCTTGTTGTTATCATCAGATTATGAACTCAGTTTCGACATCGACTCCTCTGATGTGTGCTGAAGAAAATGTGTTTTTCATCAGCAAGTAACAAACGAAATTTTAAAAATTGTTTCCTCTCCTGCCACATGCTCTTCATCTACACAATTACTAAATATAAACTAAACAAACTCACAAAATGACATAAGAAAATGTTGATATTGAGTGGTGAACTAACGGCTGTAAATCCCCAAAAATTAGCTGATAGAAGCTAAAGTGCTCCATAGAACTGAGGAACTACATTTAATAACTGTTAAAAATGCTAAATTCTTTGATTATCGTGATAACCCCAAGAATATTTCAGTAAATTTAAAGATACCGTGTCTGTCCATTTGAGTCAACTCCCCGTGTCACGTTAAAGATTCCCCTGTTGAAGAGGCTACATACCATTTAGTACACTACCTCTGCCTCAACAGCCCAGAATGCAATGCAATCCCAAAAGAAGCGTAACAGGGGTTGTAAAGGTAATCTTCTTTATCTTGAAGGTTGATGGAAGGAAATGATGTGAAATGTAATTAATCAGTAGCACGAGTATAAAGAGTGAAGCTAATGCAAAGTGGAGTAAAACAAAAGATTAATTATAACACCTCCTCCGATGAATAGATGGGAAGAAATTGAAAATCATAGATAATAGAAGAAGGTATCTTCGCTGAGGAGTGTGTGCCGACTGTACATCCACACACACACACACACACACAGCCGAGTGCATTTTAGAAGTGCAGCATAGGCCAATTAAATGAGCCTGGGCAGAAGCTCCCAATCTTAATCACACACACAGATGTAAAAGCACAGAATGAATTATCTTCTTTGGCCGGATCATCTTCTCACAATAAAAGCTGTCGGGTGATAACTCTCTTCATTTAGATCAGACTTTATTGCCAAGCTCAGTGGAAATGTGTCTGTGGCTTCTCAGAGTTACAGAAAAGCTGCATTCAAACACACCAGTATGTAATAAATATACCATACAATAGATCTGATACAGGACCCAGCTCGCCTTGAGGACCCTGAATCGACATCCAGATGAGAGCAGCTGGTCTAAGTTTTAGATATAACTCTCTGAACTTGATGCATTTGTGATATTATAATTGCATCTATAATGGAAATAGTTCAGCTTGATATGGATTGGTTGAATGCATTTCTTTCATTCGGCTCAGCGGACAGAGACTAACCTACGATCTACCTGAAGTATGCGGAATTCAACTTGCATTACGAGGGAATTCATCTCAAGTCTCAGCCACTAGTGGTTCTGTCTGCGTAGACCTCCACGCCGCCACTTTGAGCTCATCTCACAAATAAAATATCGACGTCAACACGGGATCCAGAGTCTCCTCCTGGCCGGGGGGGGTTCTCTGTGGTCGGAAAAAGGACCAGGAGTCATTTCCATATTTATTGCGCCGCTCCAGTCCCAGATAAATAAATCAAAGGCGTTGCTAATGGCCTTCTACAGATCCCTTAATAAATCTCGGCCTTAAAGCGCATCATTAAGTTCTCGCTTGCGTGCGAGGCGACTCAAATGCCACTTTGTTTTCATTTACTGCCGCCGCGTCGGACTGTCGGTGCCCCGAGTCTCTCCGTCGTCTTGCCACCTCCCAGTCTCGGGGTCCTCGTCGTGGTACCGAACCAATCAGGATGCCGACAGGTGGGCAATTAGGAGAGTGGATGTGCCGTTGGAGCTGGAGTGGGTCAGGCAAGGCGACGGGTCGGGGAACGCTCTCCCTGCGATTGCTCCGACTTCTGCTCCAACGGTCGTCACCGGAGCGCCACTCGTAGGGTTTCCCCTCGCGGGTCGAAAAACAACAAGTAAATGAGAAGCTCTGAGCTCAAGAACAGGAAGAGGACAGTACGCCTCCCTCGTGTCCTCACGGTGTGTTTACTTATTTACTTTCCCGCGACAAAGAAAAGTCAAAATGTTAGAGTGAAAACTGAACTGAAGGCGTATTGAACGGATCTGAGCGGGAAAACTCTGGAGGGGAAGGGTCCCACGAGCCACTGGGATACTCATCGGTATCCCTATTAGCTTGTAAGTAAGTAAGTAAGTATGTAATTAAGTAAGTATGTAAGTAAGTATGCAAGTATCGATGTATGTAAGTATGTAAGTAAGTAAGTATGTAAGTATGTAAGTAAGTATGTAAGTATGTAAGTAAGTAAGTACGTAAGTAAGTATGTAAGTACGTAAGTACGTAAGTAAGTATGTAAGTATGTAAATATTTAAGTACGTAAGTAAGTATTCCATGACTTCCATGTTTTCCATGACCGTACGAACCCTGTCATGCCTGCAAAAATGATACGTCGGTGCAGAATTTGCAGTCGTTACCACGGTAACGCACTTACATAAAGGAGACATGGTCATTACATCAGTGGCGGACTGACTGGCTCGTGTCAATTGCAAAAAAAGTGACGGGTAGAGCGGTGCATCGTAAAAGGGGGCGGGGCTAAATGGGAGCTCGGCTCGGCCGCATTCATCATTTTAATACCCGCAACTTTAATTTGAATGCTTACGCTCTGGGTGCGGACACCCCGGCTTGTGGCTGAGAGAAAATAACACCCAAAACTGCCTCCGCCTCCTCCTCCTCCTCCTCTACCTCCTCCACCTCCTCCAGCAGCACAGAGAGACAAAAAAAGTTTGAAGGCAGACACAGAGCCTCAACTTTACTTTTAAATAATTGAAGCGTTGGACAGAAAAAAAAAGTCCTGGCAAGATTTATTTTTGGAATTTCTCGAGCAGGTATGGCTGAGCAGGTGTGAGCGGAGATGATTCTCTGGAGCTCAGAGGATGAGCTGGAGGAGGAAGGCGTCACGACGATTCAAGAGGCGCCTCGGCTGCACCCGACGCTCCTCCGGCTGCACGTACGCCCCTCGCTGCGTCTCGCGAGTATTTTCCTCTGATGTGTTTGACGCGATTTAATTAATTAAACTTAAATTCCCATCAAGCTTAAAAACCCGACGCCGTTATTATCTCTGCCAAAAGAGTTGGACCACTTTTCTTCTTTTTCAGCGAGTTTGATTTGATTGAAGTTCGGCGGGCCGCTCTGACACCACGATGAGAGGGGGATTTTTCTTTTTTCGACGAGCTTCAAAACTGCAGCAAAGCATAGAAAACGACATGAAACGGCGTCGTTGAGCCGATAGCTGAGCCGCGTTGAGCCGCTGGACGTGTTCGCTGGCCCGTGCCACGGTCAACAGGACCAGTGTGTGTGTTAAGTCCTCCGCCATCGGAGTCCATTTGAACAGCTGCCTCGCGGCCTATCGGCTCCACGCAGCCCGCCGCGCTGCAAGTAATCACCACCAGGACGACGCTGTGAGTCCTGGTGCAATGCATTGTGGTCCGACGTGAATCGGGACAAAGGCGACAAGACCCGCGCCTCAGTGTTTCAGTCTCTCTGCTGCTCCTTATTTTAACTGGAGGAGAAAACCAAAACACTTCATGAAGCACGGCAATAATAAAGCTTTGAATGTGAATAACTATTTTTGTTAATTAAACCCTCTCCAGCCAGTAGATGTATTAAAATTGGCAACAAAATTAACATTTCTTTCAGATTAGATTCAACTTTATATCCAACCCATCTGTCAGGAGAGAGGAGGAGGGGAGGGGAGGGGGGATGATGTTATTATAAGCTAATTATTGTCTCATTTGTGGAATTTTAAGCAGCACGTTTATCAAATTCTGTGCTGGTGAATATCTGCAAATCGGCTGCTGGGTCGCCGAGGGGGGAGGAGCCCGTTTGGCACTCCCTGTGACCGGTTCCCATGGCGTTCACACCAAAATGGACCAGAGTGACGGCGGTCCGAGACCCTCCGAGACTCAGTCCTTTTCCAGACGGACTAAAGGAGCCATCATCATAACTTCTGACATTCACAAGAAGCCTTTAATGAGATGAGAACATCTCAATCGAACCAAGAAGACCCGGCAGAGGATCTACTTCCTGCGTCTGACTCGATTCTATTGATCGCGTCACGGCTGACTGCGGTTTCACGAGCAGCAAGGCATCGACGAAGGAGCCCGACCTGTTGGACCGGCAACCCTCGGGAGGACGGTTGTTATCGTGTGAATCTCTACTCGGCCCCGTCTCCTACTAAATATTCCTCTGTCTTGTGTCCTGGTGGCGCTCACGGGTATTGCAGGAGTTGCGTCTTTCTTTTATTTTGCTTTAAAGTTCCCACAGAGTCACAAATGCTTAAAATTCAAACCATCTTTCAACTTTTCCTGTGACTATTCTTCTCTGATTACTTTCCTTTGGCCTCCCGCTGCATCTCTTCCTCCTCTGTTTGTGTTCACTGTTTGTCTTTTTCTTTCTCTTCTTCCTTCATCCCCTCGATGCTTCTAATCCTTCCCACTTCTGTCTCCTCGGTGAATTTCATCCCTCTCTTGTTTGCCTCCATCCCTCCCGGTAACACCCTCCAATCCCCTGCGCTCTATCTACCATCCTCCTCCTCCTCCTCCTCTGCGGTCTTTCTCTCACTGGCTGTGAGAAGCCCCCGAGCCAAGCTGTGCCGAGCTCGGCCCAACTGCTCCGATTGGCTTAACGAGAACCCCCCATCCCCCCTGTCATCCTCCTCCATCCCACTACAATCACACTGCACTGCACCAGCTGCTGAGCCTGATCTCCACTGTCATTATCCTAATTGTCTCACTGCCCGGCGGCCTTTGTGTGAGACTCGTCCACCTAAACCACGAACACTATGGGCTCTTCCAAAAGAGCTCCGCCCCCTTCTGAAGGCCAGCAACTTATCCCTTCCAAAAAACGGTCCCACGTCAACAAGATAACGACCGGCTAAACTGGACCATGGCGATTTAATGTGAGCGCTTACCACGCCCAGCTACCTGTAAATGTATCTTACTGGGGCCCCTACCACGTGGTAACACCCCAGCTACCTGTAAATGTATCTTACTGGGGCCCCGACCACTTGTTTACACCCCAGCTACCTGTAAATGTATCTTACTGGGACCCCTACCACGTGTTTACACCTCAGCTACCTGTACATGTATCTTACTGGGGCCCCTACCACGTGTTTACACCCCAGCTACCTGTGAATGTATCTTACTGGGGCCCCTACCACGTGTTTACACCCCAGCTACCTGTAAATGTATCTTACTGGGACCCCGACCACGTGGTAACACCCCAGCTACCTGTCCTCTAGCTTCCCAGCACAATAATGTGAGCCCTGGGCAATGAGACTTGCTCAAATAAGCACTACAGTCTGATCAGATTTGCACTTCAGTGGCACTTAAATAGCTCTTACTTATGGTACTTTTGTAGTTCGACTATGTTGAGGAAATGTTACTTCCTGTATTCTTGTGGTTCTTAGTTTGTACTCTAGGTTGAAATGCACTTATTGTAAGTCGCTTTGGATAAAAGCGTCTGCTAAATGACATGTAATAATGTAATAATCTGTTGAATTCAATATCATTGACAATTATTTTTCTCATTATTTTTATATTCAATAATATTTGTGAGACCTTTCGTCCAATCGTTACAGCACATAGGGCTTTACAATAAAGGGAAATGGACCTAGAATGAACATTCAAAACATGGTAAATAAGATGGGAAATAAGCCACTTAAATTAAAACCAGTACCCGTGGTTGTTGCATCATTCATTCTCTTCTATTCTGTCCTCATCTTTTCTTCATCGCTGGTCGAGTTTTGAACTTTTTGAACAAAAGCTCGAGTGCACTTTCTTCCAAATCGTGAGAGCAAACACGCGTTATCCCGTTACGGCTCGTTGCTAAGCTACCAGCTTCTTTTGGAGGCTTCTTCTGGCGCTCTAGTGGTGCAAAAGTAGTTTCAATAGGATCGGTTGTTTTCATTCCACTTGTGCCCGATGATAAACACCTAGCAAGTTGTACGTGTTCAGTTCAATGCTGATATCCTGATGTGGATCAGCCACTTCAACAGCTTCCATTTTCCCGGAGCCATGACCATCAGGTCCTAGACTTACATCTACTGCGTATTAAATGTGATCCTCAAATAGAGCTGCACGGTGTCCGGACATGTCGATACTGACGTGCCGCCCACTGGAGGACACGTTTGAACTTCTTCTGGACTAGACTTTAAATGTGTGATAATGATGACAGTGCAGTATATGTGTTTTTTTCTGTTATTACCGACTATTACTGCATTGCATCATTCCATCAGCCTCATGTATAGACAGGAAATTATTGATATTCAATCATGTGGTGATGTCATCTCACTCCATTAACACATGTGTAGCCCATTAAGAGAAACACCTTGCATTGCATTGAGACACGAGGCCTCTCTTTCTCTCTCTCGCTCTCTCTCTAGCATCCAAGGGCGACAGGAGGGAGGGGGGGGGGGGGGAGACGGATGACAGCTACTGGGTTTCTCTGAGAGTTTTTTCTGCACTTTGATCCATTGCAGATGAATGATATAACAACAGATAGACGGATGTTATCGTCAACGGGAGATGCGGGTGACGATTGACAGTCAGGGAGACAGGGATGTCGGAGGGGGGGGGGGGGCAGGAAGGGAAAGTGACATGGCTGAAAGTGAGGTGTGGGGAGAAGTTTCCAGGGATACAGCCGGGTCGATAAATGCCTGAGACTAGATATAAATCAGGAAAGGAATAGACAGAGAGGGATGGCGACGTGCTCGGTAAACTGTGATAACCGACAGGGGGGGGAAAGATGTGGCTCCGCCTCCAAATCACCGACCGCGGCGTGTAAACACGGCGCTGGGCGGAGCGGCGGCGCATCGATCAACGAGGAAATACATCACGTGCCGAAGCCCAGAGAATAATAACCGAGTGGGTTCAACGAGCCGCTTGCAGCAGTCACAGGCGTGTGTGTGTGTGTGTGTGTGTGTGTGTGTGTGTCTGAACGTGCATATCAGGTGGTTTTGAACACACTCGCGATGCATTCATGCAAAGAGTAAAAGCACAAACCAGCCTCACTGGCTCAGCTGCTGCTGCCTCTGAGCCCGAGGCGCAGCTCGGCGCTCGTGAGCGTCGCAAAATGCAACAAGTCGAGCCGGACACACACACACACACATAAACGCACGCACACACCCAACCCCAGTTGCTATGGAAACGGCCCTCAAAAAGGCTCAAAGAGTTTTGAAGGATGAAAAAAAAGTGCTGTTGAGAGGTTCTGACTGGCAGGAAAATAGCTGTGTTCGAAAATAAGAGCGTAAGCACTTTTTGTAATTCTTATTTTATATTTTTTGACGCCATCGACAAGTCACGATTGGGTGTATTTGATTCATTGCTTTGCTGTGGGTTCACTTTGTCAGATCTGTGCATCGAGGAGGCTCCGCCCACTTTGTTCACCATGAAACTCGCAACTTGACAAAAGACGTTCAAATAGACGTCTAATCCTCCACTAATTCTAACCAAATCCTTTTGTTTGTGTCCTGTCACATCACATGCACATAGACACACACACACACACACACACACACACAAATACACACTCACACACAGAGGAGAGAGGTATCTTATTGCAGGCTTTCAGACGGATCGTTATTATTCAGAGAGCTCCCACCATCGGCCAAACCGCCCACACACACACACACGCACACACACACACACACACACACACACACACATACAGTCGTATGCAAAAGTTTAGGCACCCCTCTGAGGCTGCATGATAATTTACTCTGTCTTCACCAAAAAAAGATCACAGTTGTGTAATATTCATTTTCTAGTTAACACTGAGTGCTGGGGTGTTTCCCAGACAAAGATATTTAGTGTAGCAGTATTTAGTTGTGTGCAATTAAATCAAATGTGAAAAATAGGCTGTGCAAAAGTTTGGGCACCCTTATCATTTTGTTGATTTGAATACCTGTACCTACTAAATCGCTGATTAACTGCAACACATAATTAGTCTGATTAACTCGTTAAGCCTTCAATTCCATAGAAAGGTGCATCCAATCATTAGAAAAGGTATTTAAGGAGCCAATTGCAAGTTGTGCTTCTCTTTGATTCTCCTCTGAACAGTGGCAACATGGGGCATCAAAACAGCTCTCGGATGATCTAAAACAAAGATTGTCCAGCAGTATGGTTTAGGGGAAGGCTACAAAAAGTTATCCCGGAGGTTTCAGCTATCAGTTTCCACTGTGAGGAATGTTATTAAGAAATGGAAGGCAACAGGCACAGTTCTTGTTAAGGCCAGAAGTGGCAGGCCAAGAAAAATATCGGAGAGGCAAAGGCGAAGAATGGTCAGAATGGTCAAGGACAACCCTCAGACCATCTCCAAAGACCTGCAAGGTGATCTTGCTGCAGATGGTGTCACTGTGCATTGCTCCACCATTCAGCGCACATTGCACAGAGAACAGCTGTATGGGAGAGTGATGCGGAAGAAGCCTTTTCTGCACACACGCCACAAACAGGCTCGCTTGAGGTATGCAAAACTACATTTGAACAAGCCAGGCTCATTTTGGAACAAAGTGCTGTGGACTGATGAGACAAAGCTACAGCTTTTGGTCACAACAAGAGGCGTTACGCATGGAGGCAAAAGAACACAGCATTCCTAGAGAAACACTTGCTGCCCACAGTCAAATTTGGTGGGGGGTCCATCATGCTGTGGGGCTGTGTGGCTAGTGCAGGTACTGGGAATCTAGTTAAAGTTGAGGGTCGCATGGATTCAACTCAGTACCAGCAAATTCTTGACAATAATGTTCTAGAATCTGTAACAAAGCTGAAGTTACGGCGGAGTTGGGTGTTCCAGCAGGACAACGACCCGAAACATCGCTCCAAATCCACTGAGGCATTTATGCAGAGGAACAACTACAATGTTCTGGAATGGCCATCCCAGTCACCAGACTTGAATATAATTGAAAATCTATGGGGTGACTTGAAGGGCTGTCCACGCTAGGCACCCATCAAACCTGACTGAACTGGAGATGTATTGTAAGGAAGAATGGTCCAAAATACCTTCATCCAGAATTCAGACACTCATCAGAGGCTATAAGAAGCGTCTCGAGGCTGTTATTTTTGCAAAAGGAGGCTCTACTAAATATTAATGTGATTTTTCTGTTGGGGGTGCCCAAATTTATGCACCTGTCTAATTCTCTTATGATGCATATGGCATATTTTCTGTTTCTCAAATAAACCTTATTTCACTGCTAAAATATCACTGTGTCCATGAAGTATTATATATATGACAAAGAAGTTCCTGATCCAAATGCCCAACAATTTATAGATGAAAGTAATGGAGATTATCAGGGGTGCCCAAACTTTTGCATACGACTGTATATACCAATCATCCCCTCCTGCCCACAACACCACACACATACACTTTGGACTCAACACGGTGGGAAAGCTTTCAAAATGACATTCAGATATGAAACTCTTCACTGAAACCCAGACGATGACATGTTGCTTACCCCCAAACACACCCTCACCCAACCCTAACCCCCTAACCCAACCCTAACAAAACCCAACCCTAACCAAACCCTAAACCAACCCTAACCCAACCATAACCCAACCCCCCAAATCAACCCTAACACAACCCAACTCTAACCCAACCCTAACCCAACTCTAACCAAACCCAACCCTAACCCCCCAAACCAGCCCTAAACCAACCCTAACCCAACTCTAACTGACGGGGCATTCCCCTATCCTCTAACAGGTCCTTATCCCCACCACAGGTTCTCATTATATGTTGGTACTGGCTGGGAGGCATCCATTTCTTTTAAGACATTCCCTGGTCTCCTCCTCCTCTTCTGCTGCCGAGCTGGGCCCGGCCCTGTCCTTTTTTTATAAACAATTCCCCCCCCCCTCTTCTAACAAACCTTGAGCCCCCTAGTGCCAGTGCCCCTCTTGGTTCTCCTCGGAGAACCCCGCTTTTTCCTAACCTAACCCAACCCTAACCCAACCCCTCAGGAACGTGGACCCTCTTCAATGCTGAGGGCAGATTCCCCCCCCATGGATCTCGAGCTCCTCTCCAGATAACCGCCACGCTCCGCTACTTGACACTCGCCAGCCGAGCGCTCCCTCTTGACTCCGTCAGCCAAACAAATTAGTGACGGAGACGTGACCCCCGTTCAAAAGAGAGGGCATCGCTGGGAAATTGGAATTCGAGAGCCTCGATCGGAGAAACCCGACAAGCCGAGAGTCCATCGGGCTCGTAATTAACAAACGCCGCCGATACACGGCGTTGACGAGCAGGTACACGGACGCGTGGATTAATTTACCCGCCGGAGCGTAGTGTGCGCATGCTAAATGAGACCTTTTGTATCGGAGGCGTTAATTACAACCCCTTGTGTTGTATTGATGGCTTTAATAAACGCAGCAGAAAGAAACGGTAATGGAACCCAGTGCCTCTCACACTACGTTTGCAATCCCCGTCCACTTGAGGGAAAATGAAATAAAACTCTCCATAGTGGTTGTGTCAATATCCCTGGTAACAGCTTGTCGCTTTTTGCCCATTGTTTCAGTCAAAATGCCCAATTCTGTCAATCTGTGGAGCATTTCATCCACTTTGTGGTCCATGTCCTTGCCCCCTCTCTCTTTCTCTCTCTCTCTCTTCAGACATTTCAGAGGACATAAAAGCTGGGGAGGGTATTGAGGGGAGCCGCGATGTTTGGAAACCCAAACAGACAGATAGATTCAGTCTGCTTATTGAATCCATTTGTCTCTGGATTGGCACTAATGTAAGCGCTATTAGCCCAAGTACACATTAGGCTGTGCACATGTGTGTGTGTGTGTGTGTGTGTGTGTGTGACACATGTGTGTACAGATTGTAAAGCACTCCGAGACAAATTTGTAATTTGTGAAATTGGGCTATACAAATAAACTGAATTGAATTGACAGAACGAGAGACGGAGCCAGAGCCATGACGGGTCGCCCCCCCAGTGGCCACTGAAGACCAACAGCCTTTAAAAGGTGAATCTTAGTCCCTCCTCCGGTTCTCCGGGCCTCTCTTTAGCGGCCCTCCGGGCGCCGCTAGAACTGACTGCATCACTTAAACGCTTCCTTACACACTCGGAGTGACTCATCTTCACAGATGGGCGAAGGATGCGAGGAAGAGGTCAGGTCTGTTTGTGGACCCGCACTAATTACATTATTTAGACGGCGTAGTAAGAGCTGTTTACTCCAGTGAGAAGGAGGCAGGCGAGCCCAGCTGCTGCCGCTGCTTCAGACGGAGCTGCACCGTGCCGGTTTGAGTACGGATGAACTGAGGGTCCCTCCTTTAAAAATAACCTCCACCTGCAGTCCTCCTTGTCTCCGTCTGCTCCTCCCTCCACCGAAGCAGCTCATTAAACAAACAGTTTGTTCTGTTCTAATCAGGATCCATCTACCTGGGGGAATGAGGTCCGACTCCAGTGATTGGTTCCTGCTGTTTGGGGGTGGAGGGTGGATGGTGGGGGGTGGGGGCAGTTCTTTCCCCCAAGTGTAGGTTTGATGATATGCTCTGCAAATTGGGAATTTTAATTAGGAATGAAAAGAGTGCCAACTCAAGGAAAACACATCACTTCCTGCTCATTGCAAAGTAACACGGTGCGTGTTGTCTGGAGCAGCTTCCGTTCAGAGGAAAGATTTGGCTCAGTCGATCCCAAAAAACTTTGGTTAAAGTCTTGATACTGGAGAAACGGGTTAGGAACCGATTTCTACTGATTTACAGTTTAACATTTACGAAAATGCACTTTTAAAATTTCTTAGATTTGATTTTCGTTCTACGGGAAGATCAATCACATGTTGGCCCGTTTAATATGAAGCCAGAGCAGCGTAGCGTAGCTTAGCTTAGCATAAAGCAACAAGGGCTGACAGCTAGCCTGGCTTTGTCTGCAGACATGGTCACCATGACGTCACTGGATAAAACATATTTAATCAATTAACAGAGAAATAATTAAATCTGAAAACAAGAGCAACACCCGGACAACCTGTCAATCACAAGATAGCCACGCCCCCAAACGTACCCTGCTGGGTCGTTTACTAAATGAACATCACGCTGTATTGACCATAAACTCATGCTCACACTGAGGTAATAAATACAATCAGAAGTAAAGTCATTTTCTATCAAATTATGTTTCTTTTTTGCAGCCGGAGGAGTCGCCCCCTGGTGGCCATTAGATAGACTGCGAGTTCAAGCCACTCCCGCACTGCATTCACCTTCCAGACGTTGAAGGCAACACGATCCACCAATAGTCCTCGTTGCAGCCATCAGACTGTAGTGTTCGCCTCTTTAGGCATCTTCAGGTGACAGGGTGATGCATTTGGATTGCTTTTAGATAGGAATGATTTTAAATTTCTGCACGAAGAAATGCCAACGTGGTTAAAGAAAGTCTAAAAAGGAGGAAAAGTGTGTGTATCGATAGACGCGGAGTGCAATAAAGTGCAACGGAAACCTAATAAATTGACTTTCCAAGCGGCTTTGTCATTGTCAGACGAAGACAAATCGTTTTCCTCTCCCGCGCTCGTAAAGTACCTCACGGAATTAGGCTTTAATTACTTTTTTTAATTGTCAAAAGGTTACCAAACTTCCTCGCCCCCCCCCCCCCCAAAAACTGCTGAAAAGGTCTTTCTCTGAAAATACATGAGCGCATCTGATGATCTCGACGTGTCTCGCACTTCCCTTTTCGGCAATCTCATCATCTATTACCGCATGCAGCGCTTTCTCTCCCCCCCACCCCCTTTTCTCCCCAAAAAAATGCCTCATCAAGGTCTGAGTCAATGTGAGAGCCTGTGAGAAATTAAATTCCCCTAATTAGGCCAACAGATTCACCTGCGTTATCCCTCTGCCTCCCCAACCCCCCACCCCCCCCCCCCCCACCAACCCCCCCTCATCCAGACAAATCTCTAATTAATCGGCATTGAGGCAACGAGCGCCGCGCGGATCCTCATGCTTTTACACTCTAGAAATAGGATTCTAAAAAAGGCTATAAAAGCTCTGCTCGTATATGTGTGTGTGTGTGTGTGTGTCTGAAAACAGATGTACTCGGGGCCGTAACGAGAACAGACTCCTGCAGTATTCTTCAGCTAATTAAGGATCACAGTTTGCGTTCCAGCCGACTGGAGAAGGGGAACTCGGCTCCTCGCTCGACTCCTCGCTCGACTCCTCGCTCGACTCCTCCAGAACGAAACCACGTTCACGAAATGTGAGAATTATTATCAACACGTCCAAATCCACGTTGTGGTTTCTCACTTTGGTTCGTTTCTGCAATTTCAGGTGAACTTTGAGGCGGACACGTTCCACTTATTCCCTGACGTCGATGAAGAACGTCGTGGTGGTGAAGGACGGATGTGAAGGAGACTTCACGAGGAGTTAGGAAAAGAGGAGTGGTACATCGAGACACTTTCATCTTCAGGCGATTAAACTATGAAGGGAAAAAGACGTATGAACCAATCGGTGGCCTCGGAGTGGTAATGCTGATAGGTGTAATGCATATGACTCACGTGCTCTCCCCAGCCAATAGCCACACCCCACACCCCCTGCTGCTCGGTTCAAGAGAGCGACGGAGGATCCGTCTCAGACTCCCAGCTGGTCTGAACCAATCAGACGACGGGATTCAATCCGTCTCCGTCCTCTTTAGAGAAACATGGCGGGGTCACGCTGGCTTCACTGTGATGAGTCGCAGACCGCTGACAGAGATGTGGAGAGGGGCTCCGTGGGTCCAGACCTGTGTAGATATAGCCGTGTGTGTGTGTGTGTGTGTGTGTGTGTGTGTGTGTGTACATGAGTGTGAGTACTTGAAAGTGTGTGAGGGCTTGGAGAGTCTTACTCTTGCTCATTTGTATGGAGCAGATGCAGTTCTTCTATGATGCACTATTCTCCGACACACACACACATGCACACACACACACACACTCTCTCTCTCACACACACACACACACACATGATTCACTTCACAGAACAGAGTTTCCTCCAGCAGTGGGATCGCCACATCTGTCAGAGGTTAATTCAATTCCTGTGAGTATGGGGGAAAAGAATGAAACAAGGCTGCATCTGCACCACATAAAACACACACACACACACCGCACACACACAACTTCAGATGTATGGAAATGCATTATTCCCAAAAGGGCCAAAAAGCCGCATGACCATTCTGCTCCTGCAGCCAACTGTTCATGCATGTGTGTGTGTGTGGTGTGTGTGTGTGTGTGTGTGGTGTGTGTCTCTACATGACGTCCTAAAGCACAACCACAAGCAGGATTCTTTTCTTCTTCTTATTTTGTCTTAATATCTTCAAAGAGAGGGCGACTATTAATTAACATCAACGTTTCCATGGTAACGTGCATAAGGAATGAAAAGGACTGGTGGCCATGGGGGGGGGGGGGTATTGAGTTAAAAGCTCCATAAATACACTGTCAACACACTCACACTCCTCTGGGACACGCACACACGCACACACACACACGCACACACACACACACACACTAAAGCAATAAAGCAGCTATTGTTCTTTTCAACCTTTATTTTAGAAGAATTTAGGATTTTTTTTCTTGATTTACCGAGCCAGTCAGTTACATGACATGACATTATATTCTTTATCTTTTCATTCAGCACTGATTCATTTCCTGGGGCTAATCCTAAAAAACATTTGCCCCCAAATAAAAATCTAAAAACTGAAACGTTGATCTGTGACGTTGTGTTGAAGCTTCAGGTTGAACATGTCGCACATTCCGTCTCAGGGGTTCCCCCGAAGTGGAGCGTCCGCCCTGTTGGACCGTCTACTGGACCGTCTACTGGACCCTCTACTGGACCTTCTACTGGATCCTCTGACCCGTGATTGGCTTGTGAGAAAGAAAGTGAAGCGGAGGTCGTTCTGAAGCCTGACTGATGGGTGACATTTCACAGTTTTTGGGGGTTGGTGAAGTTACTCCGGAGACACAAATGTATGATCCAAAGCTCTGAAACAGTTTGTTGCTCGTGAGATAAGTGAGAGATCAGAGATATAAACTAACACCACGTGACGCAGCGCCGCTGTCCGTGTGAAAATGCCACCTGGTTTGCAAGAAAGAAAGAAAAAAAGGGCCGCAAGCTTTTTATAAATGGAAGTGAACACGATATTGCCAGCCGCAAAAAAAACGTGTTGGAAAAACAAGAAGAAGAAGAAGAAAAAATGTGCGGATAACCTGTGAAAACCAGCCGGGCCGACCTGGGATGGTGTGAGGATGATGAGGATGATGATGCTCTTCTTAGAAATAGCAGCAGTTGCCACTGTTGCTGAGAAATAAAGGTAATTAGTACAGGCGACAGAATTGTACGGACACACACACACACACACACACACACACACAGAGACACACACACACACACAGAGACATACACACACATTGTTGGTGAACATGAACAAACAATACATTTCTCACCCTGGCTCTCAAATAAAAAAACAATACAGCAACAGAGAAGTATGTGCGCAAACAAACAAAACACACACACACTTCGAGATGCACCTTCTCCTAACGAAGCAGCGACACTCGCAGCATGCGAGGGAAGCCTCGTGTGGGCGAGGAGGGAATCTACGGCGTGAGATCTCACAGCTCAGCGTCTCTCACGGCTCTGAACCTCCAGAGTCACGTGATTCGGGAGTTTAGAAACTTCTGCCGTCGAGTGTTCAAAATATGTCACTTTCTAGCATTGAATAAAAGCCGTGTGTGCATCAACATACCTTTTCACAACACCCTGAGCATGCAGCGGAGAAGGGAACATATGTGTGGGGACAAACCCAAACTAATAAAAGACGACTCGGCTCTCTCAGAGATATACAAACCCGAGGCCTGACTGCGGACCTCTCTCCTCTCACGAGAAAGAATCTTATTTAGTTGAAGAACATTTCGCAATTACTTCGTCAGCTCGCGAGCGGCTGCTCCATTTGGACTGTTGACGGCGGCTCCGTCCTTTAATCTTCTGCCGGCGTCCCGGTGTAAAGCCAATTCGTTCCAAATCCATATAACATATTAATAATCATCTGGTTTTGAGGTTGCAGTGTGTTCAGACTAAAAGGGGGGGGGGGGTGAAGGACGATAAGCAACTCTCTTGTTCCATCGTGTCCTATTTGCCTGAGTGGGTTGAGGATGGGGACTTTTTTTTATTCTGCATAATTAATAAGACGAAAATGTCCAAATACAAAGCAGCTCGTTGGAGTCGGACGGCGAGCGTGACTAATGCGAGAGCAGTCATGTGATGCGGGGATTAGTCGTCGATGATGTCACTCTGTCGGGTGCAACGGAGGACGAGACCGGACTGGAGGGCGGAACTGCTTTGGGTCAAATATGCAATTTCTTTTCTTTTTTTAAACAATCCGAAAAGTAAACGCGGTTAATTGAAGAAGAAAAAAATTCATTTGTGTGACAGCCAACAGAATGTGATCCGGTGAAATCACTCTGGGTTTGTTTTTTCTCCTTTATTTTGTATTTGTCTTAACTTTCACCTCGAGTCCCTTGTCATTCTCTCAACCCGAGGGGGGGGGGACGACATATTGTGAATTAAACATGTTCCCGCGGTCCAGATGTGCGAGACCTACCACGACTTGGGAAGAAAGAATCTCGGCCGGGACTTCGCCTTCAAAAATATGTCTTTTTTTTCTTCCCCACACGCAACAGGAAGAAGAAACAACAACAACAACAACTACAACACCACCACTACACATTCATGAGAAGCACCTGTTTGACAGTCAAGCGTCTCCGTCTGTCGACTCTGAACACACCCAATGGCCTCATATTTCACCCCCCCCCCCCCCCCCGTCCCCACCATGAAGGACTTCCTTCGTCTCCGCCGAGAACAAATGAAGCCGACCTTCGTTCCGAGTGAGACGGAAAATGTCATTTTTTTATTTATCTCCCCCTTTTCTGTGTGTTTATTTCTCCTTCCTACTTCCTCCGATTGCCTCCTCGCTTCCTTCCCCTTCCTTTTTTCCTCTCATCCTGCCCTCCACATTTGTCCTTTTCGGCTCTGTCTGCTGACCTTAACGACTTCTCTTTGCCCTCTTATTGCTTTTCGGTCCGTGAGCTCCGGCAGAACGGAACAGAAGACATGATGTCCCGTGGTAATGACGGGGGTCACCGTCCGGGGTCAGCAGTTTCTGCCTCAGAGCTAAATACAAAAATGGCAGAAACTGGGACCAGGTGAGACAAGGGAGAGAGGAGGCACACACACTTTCTTCAGACTCTCATCAAAGATCTTCTCTCCTCCGCCACATCCCTCGCTCCTATGAAGGGTCATCGGATCGGGCCGTAAAACACCACTTCCTGTGATTAAGTGTCCAATTACAATCCCGTTCTCCTAGAGGGCGTGGAGGGTCTCGTTACCGACGGAGTGAAATGTAAAGAAAAACCTGAACGTACAAAGTACCTGAGAATCTACCTCAGTGTGTGCTTACAAGTTAGGAACAAACAATAGTTTATGTATATATATATATATTTATAAATATATATGTATTTATATAATTATATACATACATTTATAAATATATATAAATATATATTATACATGTATATGAATATTTCTATATATATATTAAATATATTTCTATATATATATATTTGCAAATATTTATATATATGTATATATTTGTAAGTATATATATGTATCTATATATATATATATATTATATATATTTATAAATATATATGTATAAAATATATATATATAAATATATGTATTTATTAATATTTATAAATATGTATGCGTGTGTTTATATACTACTGATACAGTATAGCTATCTAAAATGTATTTTCTCTTCAAGAAGGTATATGAAAACGTCTTATTCTGGCCACTGGGTTTGATATGTGGGTTAAACTAATGAGAAATAGTGTTTAATATAATCTGATGACAAAGAAAAGGATTAAAATGTCATCAGTTTTCATTTTCAACTCTATTTAAATCGTTTGGGTCATAATTCCTGCATGTACCTGTGTATGAATATGAAGATTAAAATCAATCATATCGGCCCATTCTCAAATACTGACACGCAGTCGGATACAGACGGCAGCGCTAAATAATTCATCTCATCTGCTGCTCCTTCAGAGGGAGATGATGTTCACCTTGAGGAATGTGCTTTGGGGAAGTTACATCGAAAACACTTTTAGAATGTTATAAAAGTTATCACAGGTATGAAGTATCAGAAAATATAAATACTCAAGTACAAATACCTCAAAATTCACTTTTGTATAGAGGTGTATGGAGGTGTATGGAGGTGTATAGAGGCGAATGGAGGTGTATAGAGGCGTATGGAGGTGTATGGAGGTGTATAGAGGCGTATAGAGGCGAATGGAGGTGTATGGAGGTGTATAGAGGCGAATGGAGGTGTATGGAGGTGTATAGAGGCGTATTGAGGCGAATGGAGGCGTATTGCGGTGAATGGAGGTGTATGGAGGTGTATAGAGGCGTATGGAGGTGTATAGTGGCATATAGAGGCGTATAGAGGTTTATAGAGGCTCATGGAGGTTTATAGAGGTGTATGGAGGTTTATAGAGGCACGTGGTAGCGTAGAGATTTATAGAGTCGTATCGAGGCATATAGAAGCGTATAGAGGTTTATAGAGGTGTACAGAGGCTCATGGAGGTTTATAGAGGCACGTGGTAGCGTAGAGGTTTATAGAGGCATATGGAGGCTTAAAGAGGCGTATAGAGGTGTATAGAGGTGTATAGAGGCATATAGAGGCGTATCGAGGCATATAGAGGCGTATCGAGGCATATAGAGGCGTATAGAGGCATATAGAGGTTTATAGAGGCGTATAGAGAAATAAAGAATTTCCACAAACAGCTGACGGGTAAATCACTCAGTTCATTTCCCATGTTCCCACAACTGAGAGACTATTAATTAACATAATCCATTACATCTTAATTTGGGCTGTAATTCCGATAAGCCACGAGAGGAACGTGTCCTCCGTCAGGAGCCCCATGTGATCATCCACATGCTCCACCTTCTGCTCTGTCACGTGAACCTCGTGAACACCTTTAGAAAGATGAAATGAGAGAGAGAAAGAAAATAAGCAGCGTGTTAAAGATTCTATCAGACAGCAGCTGAACAGGTGATGAACAAGTAGCCAGAGGGGGGCCGGGTCTCAGAGGGGATGGAGGGATGGAGAGAGAGAGAGAGATGATGAGGTGGTGACGGGAGGAGGGTGTGAGAGGGAAGTAAGAGAAGGAAGAAGGTAGAGAGATAATTGGGAGATGAGGAGATCAGAGTGATGGGGGGGGGCAGGGAGTGACAGGCTGGAGGAGGTGGAGATGAAAGAGGGCAAGAGGACGAGGAGAAGAGGACGAGGGTTAGAGAAGAGGAAAAAGGAGGGGGGGGAAGCAAGGGATGTGTGAAGACAGAGAGGGAGAATGTGAGAGGACAGAAGGAGAAGAGAAAGCAGAACAGAGGTGGAGAAGGGATGGAGAGATGGAGGTGGAGAAGGTGGTGAAGGGATGGAGAGATGGAGGTGGAGAAGGGATGGAGAGATGGAGGTGGAGAAGGGATGGAGAGATGGAGGTGGAGAAGGTGGAGAAGGGATGGAGAAATGGAGGTGAAGAAGGGATGAGAGATGGAGGTGGAGAAGGTGGTGAAGGGATGGAGAGATGGAGAAGGTGGTGAAAGGATGGAGAAGGTGGTGAAGGGATGGAGAGATGGAGGTGAAGAAAGGATGGAGAGATGGAGAAGGTGGTGAAGGGATGGAGAGATGGAGAAGGTGGTGAAGGGATGGAGAGATGGAGGTGGTGAAGGGATGGAGAGATGGAGGTGGTGAAGGGATGGAGAGATGGAGGTGGTGAAGGGATGGAGAGATGGAGGTGGTGAAGGGATGGAGAGATGGAGGTGGTGAAGGGATGGAGAGATGGAGGTGGTGAAGGGATGGAGAGATGGAGGTGAAGAAGGGATGGAGAGATGGAGAAGGTGGTGAAGGGATGGAGAGATGGAGGTGGTGAAGGGATGGAGAGATGGAGAAGGTGGAGAAGGGATGGAGAGAAGGTGTTCCTCTGCAGGGGAACACGGTCCAGCTGAACTTCCTCCTGACAGAAACACGTTGTTCTGACAAATAATACAAAAACCTGGAGGAAAAATAAATGAATAAAACAAACGGGAGGAAAACAGTCGAGCTTCTGTCAGCCGACAGGAACGAGACAACAAGACAACGAGACAATAAGACAACAAGACAACGAGACAACGAAACGAGACAACGAGAAAACAAGTCAACAAGCCACACGTCCCTGTGCTGCGTGGATTCAGCTCACAGCAGATGTTCTGACTTCAGAGTAACTCAAAATAAATCTCATCGAAATACTGAAAAGTGACTTCAGCTCCAAAATAATGACGAGGAAAACCTCTTCACCGGAGAACAGCTTCACGCTTGTTGTTGCCATGGTTTTATATATTTTATAAAATATATCTAAAAATTGGCAACTCCAAAAGACTGGAGGTCGGTGTGTGAACACGGCGCCGGGCCTCAGCCGGCGGGCCGCGCTCACGCTTTCTGCAACGTCGGCGTTAATTTAACTGTTTAAGTTTATTTTATTCAGGGCGCCATCTGGAGGAGGCGGCGACGCCCACAACGCAAAATAGGTCAACGAGGCCACACACACACACACACACACACACACACACACACACACACAGTTAGTTAGACTTTTTTCTGCTGGCTTCAAATTAATAAAACATCTTAAAGACATTTAGAAATGTTTTATTATGTTTTATGAAAACAACGGAAAGATCCGTGAAATGGTCAGAGTTGTGTGTGTGTGATGTGTGTGTATTGTTTGGGTGTAGTGTGTGTGTGTGTAAAATGTGTGGGTGTGTAATGTGTGTGTGTAATATGCGTGTGTGTGTGTGTGGGTGTGTAATGTGTGTGTAACGTTGCCAAAGTCAACCATCCACTTCCTCAACGGGGCTTGTAATCAATTTTCTGGGTCTGTGGACGATGAGCAGAACCTCTCCATTGTTCTGTGTGTTCTGTGTTCCACCATTGTTCTCTGTGTTCCACCATTGTTCTCTGTGTTCTCTGTGTTCCACCATTGTTCTCTGTGTTCCACCATTGTTGTCTGTGTTCTCTGTGTTCCACCATTGTTGTCTGTGTTCTCTGTTCCACCATTGTTGTCTGTGTTCCACCATTATTCTCTGTGTTCTGTGTTCCACCATTGTTGTCTGTGTTATCTGTTCCACCATTGTTCTCTGTGTTCCACCATTGTTGTCTGTGTTCTCTGTGTTCCACCATTGTTGTCTGTGTTCTCTGTGTTCCACCATTGTTGTCTGTGTTCTGTGTTCCACCATTGTTGTCTGTGTTCTCTGTGTTCCACCATTGTTCTGTGTTCTGTGTTCCACCATTGTTGTCTGTGTTCTGTGTTCCACCATTGTTCTGTGTTCTGTGTTCCACCATTGTTGTCTGTGTTCTCTGTGTTCCACCATTTTTCTCTGTGTTCCACCATTGTTGTGTGTTCCACCATTGCTGTCTGTGTTCTCTGTGTTCCACCATTGTTCTGTGTTCCACCATTGTTCTCTGTGTTCTGTGTTCCACCATTGTTGTCTGTGTTCTCTGTGTTCCACCATTGTTCTCTGTGTTCCACCATTGTTGTGTGTTCCACCATTGTTGTCTGTGTTCTGTGTTCCACCATTGTTCTGTGTTCCACCATTGTTCTCTGTGTTCTGTGTTCCACCATTGTTCTCTGTGTTCCACCATTGTTCTGTGTTCCACCATTGTTCTGTGTTCCACCATTGTTCTGTGTTCTGTGTTCCACCATTGTTGTCTGTGTTCTGTGTTCCACCATTGTTCTCTGTGTTCCACCATTGTTCTGTGTTCTGTGTTCCACCATTGTTGTCTGTGTTCTGTGTTCCACCATTGTTCTCTGTGTTCTGTGTTCCACCATTGTTCTGTGTTCTCTGTGTTCCACCATTGTTCTGTGTTCCACCATTGTTCTCTGTGTTCTGTGTTCCACCATTGTTGTCTGTGTTCCACCATTGTTCTCTGTGTTCCACCATTGTTCTCTGTGTTCTGTGTTCCACCATTGTTCTGTGTTCTGTGTTCCACCATTGTTGTCTGTGTTCTCTGTGTTCCACCATTGTTGTCTGTGTTCTGTGTTCCACCATTGTTGTCTGTGTTCTGTGTTCCACCATTGTTCTGTGTTCCACCATTGTTGTCTGTGTTCTCTGTGTTCCACCATTGTTCTCTGTGTTCCACCATTGTTGTCTGTGTTCTGTGTTCCACCATTGTTGTCTGTGTTCTGTGTTCCACCATTGTTGTCTGTGTTCTGTGTTCCACCATTGTTGTCTGTGTTCTGTGTTCCACCATTGTTGTCTGTGTTCTCTGTGTTCCACCATTGTTCTCTGTGTTCCACCATTGTTCTGTGTGTTCCACCATTGTTCTCTGTGTTCTGTGTTCCACCATTGTTGTCTGTGTTCTGTGTTCCACCATTGTTGTCTGTGTTCTCTGTTCCACCATTGTTGTCTGTGTTCTGTGTTCCACCATTGTTCTCTGTGTTCCACCATTGTTGTCTGTGTTCTCTGTGTTCCACCATTGTTGTCTGTGTTCTGTGTTCCACCATTGTTGTCTGTGTTCTGTGTTCCACCATTGTTGTCTGTGTTCTCTGTGTTCCACCATTGTTCTGTGTTCTGTGTTCCACCATTGTTGTCTGTGTTCTCTGTGTTCCACCATTTTTCTCTGTGTTCCACCATTGTTGTGTGTTCCACCATTGTTGTCTGTGTTCTGTGTTCCACCATTGTTCTGTGTTCCACCATTGTTCTCTGTGTTCTGTGTTCCACCATTGTTGTCTGTGTTCTCTGTGTTCCACCATTTTTCTCTGTGTTCCACCATTGTTGTGTGTTCCACCATTGTTGTCTGTGTTCTGTGTTCCACCATTGTTCTGTGTTCCACCATTGTTCTCTGTGTTCTGTGTTCCACCATTGTTCTCTGTGTTCTGTGTTCCACCATTGTTCTCTGTGTTCTGTGTTCCACCATTGTTCTGTGTTCCACCATTGTTCTGTGTTCTGTGTTCCACCATTGTTCTGTGTTCCACCATTGTTGTCTGTGTTCTGTGTTCCACCATTGTTCTCTGTGTTCCACCATTGTTCTCTGTGTTCTGTGTTCCACCATTGTTGTCTGTGTTCTCTGTGTTCCACCATTGTTCTCTGTGTTCCACCATTGTTGTCTGTGTTCTGTGTTCCACCATTGTTGTCTGTGTTCCACCATTGTTCTCTGTGTTCTGTGTTCCACCATTGTTCTCTGTGTTCTGTGTTCCACCATTGTTCTGTGTTCTCTGTGTTCCACCATTGTTCTGTGTTCCACCATTGTTGTCTGTGTTCTGTGTTCCACCATTGTTCTGTGTTCTGTGTTCCACCATTGTTCTCTGTGTTCTGTGTTCCACCATTGTTGTCTGTGTTCCACCATTGTTCTGTGTTCCACCATTGTTCTGTGTTCCACTATTGTTCTCTGTGTTCCACCATTGTTCTGTGTTCCACCATTATTCTGTGTTCCACCATTGTTCTCTGTGTTCTGTGTTCCACCATTGCTGTCTGTGTTCCACCATTGTTCTCTGTGTTCTGTGTTCCACCATTGTTGTCTGTGTTCTGTGTTCCACCATTGTTCTGTGTTCCACCATTGTTCTGTGTTCTGTGTTCCACCATTGTTCTGTGTTCTCTGTGTTAGACCATTGTTCTGTGTTCCACCATTGTTCTGTGTTCTCTGTGTTCCACCATTGTTGTCTGTGTTCTGTGTTCCACCATTGTTCTCTGTGTTCCACCATTGTTCTGTGTTCTGTGTTCCACCATTGTTGTCTGTGTTCCACCATTGTTCTCTGTGTTCTGTGTTCCACCATTGTTCTCTGTGTTCCACCATTGTTCTGTGTTCTGTGTTCCACCATTGTTCTGTGTTCTCTGTGTTCCACCATTGTTCTGTGTTCCACCATTGTTCTCTGTGTTCTGTGTTCCACCATTGTTGTCTGTGTTCCACCATTGTTCTCTGTGTTCCACCATTGTTCTCTGTGTTCTGTGTTCCACCATTGTTGTCTGTGTTCTGTGTTCCACCATTGTTCTCTGTGTTCCACCATTGTTCTGTGTTCTGTGTTCCACCATTGTTCTGTGTTCTGTGTTCCACCATTGTTGTCTGTGTTCTGTGTTCCACCATTGTTGTCTGTGTTCTGTGTTCCACCATTGTTCTGTGTTCCACCATTGTTGTCTGTGTTCTCTGTGTTCCACCATTGTTCTCTGTGTTCCACCATTGTTGTCTGTGTTCTGTGTTCCACCATTGTTCTGTGTTCCACCATTGTTGTCTGTGTTCTGTGTTCCACCATTGTTGTCTGTGTTCTCTGTGTTCCACCATTGTTCTGTGTTCCACCATTGTTCTCTGTGTTCCACCATTGTTGTCTGTGTTCCACCATTGTTCTCTGTGTTCCACCATTGTTCTCTGTGTTCTGTGTTCCACCATTGTTGTCTGTGTTCTGTGTTCCACCATTGTTCTGTGTTCTCTGTGTTCCACCATTGTTCTGTGTTCTGTGTTCCACCATTGTTCTGTGTTCTGTGTTCCACCATTGTTGTCTGTGTTCTGTGTTCCACCATTGTTGTCTGTGTTCTCTGTGTTCCACCATTGTTCTGTGTTCCACCATTGTTGTCTGTGTTCTGTGTTCCACCATTGTTCTCTGTGTTCCACCATTGTTGTCTGTGTTCTCTGTGTTCCACCATTGTTGTCTGTGTTCTGTGTTCCACCATTGTTGTCTGTGTTCTGTGTTCCACCATTGTTCTCTGTGTTCCACCATTGTTGTCTGTGTTCTGTGTTCCACCATTGTTCTCTGTGTTCTGTGTTCCACCATTGTTCTCTGTGTTCCACCATTGTTCTGTGTTCTGTGTTCCACCATTGTTCTCTGTGTTCCACCATTGTTGTCTGTGTTCTGTGTTCCACCATTGTTGTCTGTGTTCTGTGTTCCACCATTGTTGTCTGTGTTCTGTGTTCCACCATTGTTGTCTGTGTTCTGTGTTCCACCATTGTTCTCTGTGTTCCACCATTGTTGTCTGTGTTCTCTGTGTTCCACCATTGTTGTCTGTGTTCTGTGTGTTCCACCATTGTTGTCTGTGTTCTGTGTTCCACCATTGTTCTGTGTTCTGTGTTCCACCATTGTTGTCTGTGTTCTGTGTTCCACCATTGTTCTCTGTGTTCCACCATTGTTGTCTGTGTTCTGTGTTCCACCATTGTTCTGTGTTCCACCATTGTTCTCTGTGTTCTGTGTTCCACCATTGTTGTCTGTGTTCTGTGTTCCACCATTGTTCTGTGTTCCACCATTGTTCTGTGTTCCACCATTGTTGTCTGTGTTCTGTGTTCCACCATTGTTCTGTGTTCCACCATTGTTCTCTGTGTTCTGTGTTCCACCATTGTTGTCTGTGTTCTGTGTTCCACCATTGTTCTGTGTTCCACCATTGTTGTCTGTGTTCTGTGTTCCACCATTGTTCTCTGTGTTCTGTGTTCCACCATTGTTCTGTGTTCTGTGTTCCACCATTGTTCTCTGTGTTCCACCATTGTTGTCTGTGTTCTGTGTTCCACCATTGTTGTCTGTGTTCCACCATTGTTCTCTGTGTTCTGTGTTCCACCATTGTTCTCTGTGTTCTGTGTTCCACCATTGTTCTGTGTTCTGTGTTCCACCATTGTTCTGTGTTCCACCATTGTTCTCTGTGTTCTGTGTTCCACCATTGTTCTGTGTTCTGTGTTCCACCATTGTTCTCTGTGTTCTGTGTTCCACCATTGTTCTGTGTTCCACCATTGTTCTGTGTTCTCTGTGTTAGACCATTGTTCTGTGTTCCACCATTGTTCTGTGTTCTGTGTTCCACCATTGTTG
>NC_079400.1:18325237-18352776 GCF_029220125.1 Pseudoliparis swirei
GCTACATCTGCTGCTGTCACGCTGCACGGTGTAGCGATGCTAACAAAGTACCCGTACGTTAAACACGATGTGATTTAGCATATATTTAGTATCGATACTTCATTAAGAGAGCGATCAGAGCGCACGCGCTGCTCCGTGTCGAGCTGTCTGCGCAGCTCACAGCGAGAGAAGTGGCGCAGCTTTAGAGACTTCGGCTTAAAAAATAAAAAGATGCCAGAAGTGAAATGTTTCAGTCTGTAAAGTTGTGTAACTCTCCAGCTGCTCATCCTGATGAACTGTGGATCATCTGGTCAGAGACTAACGGCCTCATAGTGTATAATCAATGCTATGATGGAACCATGTAGTTTCATTCATATCTGGCTGTATTAATACTAATATTACTGTCATTTGTTAAGTGTTGAAAAAGTTGGTAAAAAGTGAACCATACAGATGTTTTATTTATTACTATTATAGATAAATATACCAGTCTCGTATTTATGGTACCATATTGTTTTTATGGTATTGTATTGAATTCTGGTATGGGGTATCATGATATTTATGGCAGGTATGTAATATGTATAGAAGTTATAATATGAGTATCGTGACAAACAGGTAGAGACAGAACAGATTCAGGGAAAAGTCCATGAGGAACTTCAGGCAAAACAAAAGGAAGTTGGTTCATGAATGACTTTAACCATATTATATATAATGACAATGTATATTTGTTATTATTATCATTATAGGGCTGAGTCAGAGCGGAGAACCTTTTGGTCTTAAACTGTTTATTATCATTATTTAGATTTGTGGTCAGAACAATAAAATGACTGTAGTTGTGGTTCTAAAAGCTTTGAGGCTTCAAACAACGTGGATGTGGTGACAAAACAAAACAAAAGTCACCTGCACCCCCCCCCCCCCCCCCCCCCGTTGTCACCTTTTTCACCCCTCATGAGTTTGCAGGTATGTATATATATTCATACAAATGCTTCTTTAAATAAATATATATGTATATATGTGGGGCCCTCAGTAACACTGGACATTGATATTTATTTTATTGTATTTGTATTGTTATTGATTGTTAATTGTGTCATTATTCTCCTGGTGTGTGTGTATGCATGTGTGTGAAGGGTTAACAATGGTACAGGCACTCAGGTCAGCTCAGGGGTCCTTCTGGATGAAAGCGAGGGAAAACCCTCTGCTAGTAGTTAGCCAGATAGATCCACAGCCTGCAAGTCTGCAGTGATGTTGCTGAGTGTGTTCTGTTTCTGTGCTTTCAGGTCAGTAAACGTGATGAACTATAAGAAGGTAGCGACAGGGATCATCGTCAGTAATCCGAATATGTAATATGTAATATGTGAATGTATGTCGGAGTTGCGTGAATGTGATGTGATGATGTGTCGAAGGGTATATAGTGCGTCAGAGTCATGCTAGCGAGTGAGGAACAGTAGTAACCACCTGTCACCTGTGAGAATGAGAGTTGTGTGAACGTGCAGAATGTCGCCAGGGTGAATGGAGAAGTTAGAGTGATAGTGTAAGCCAATGTGTTGTTTGTATGTATATGTATAAAGTAGTTAGCCAGATAGATCCACAGCCTGCAAGTCTGCAGTGATGTTGCTGAGTGTGTTCTGTTTCTGTGCTTTCAGTTTCCGTGAGTTGATATAAACCATTCAAAAACCATACACGCCTGGATGTCATATGTCCAAGTGTGCAACAAATATTGGAGGCACCGCTGGGATGATTAACGTCGGGCTCATTGTGACAAGGAGCGGGATTTGACGGAGACGTCCGCGCAGCTACGAAGACGGTCCGCGCAGCTACAGGGACGATCGCGCAGCTAAGGGGCGCTTCATCAGACACCATGGAGCTTGAGGAGTTGGCAGAGACCGTGTCGCAGAGACTGTGGTTGATGCAGCTGAGTCAGCTCAAAGAGGTGTGTCAAGAAGCTAAAATCAAAAGTGGTAATGTCATAACAAGACGAGCATTAATCAGACAAATAAACAAATCTATGGATGATGTCATTAATGACGAAGATCAGGAAAGTGCAAGGCATTTCCTAAGGACAATGTTGGAAACAGTTGATCAGATAAATGGAAATACTGAAAGCACAGAAACAAAGGAAAGTACAGAAAATACAGGATCACACAATCAGAAAGTAACTGATGAAGTGAGTTTGGCTGAAAAATATTCACAGCTCCAGCTTTCTAGTGAAGCTCTACATGATGAAGTTAGGAGGCTGAGCGACAGAATGAGCGGGACACCTCCAAGATCAGGTCCTGCTTCGTCAAATGTGTTATTTTCTCCTGTGAACAGACCACCAGAAGTAACCATTAGGAGAGAGTTCAAGATCTGTGGCCAGATTGGGGAAAAAGGACAGAAAGACAGACTCTCATACACAAATCTGACGCACCAGATTGATAAAGGTCTCCGCGGAGGACACAGTGAGGCTGAAGTCATGGAGGCTGTGATCAAATCAATCAGTCCGGGTTTGAGTATTCGAGATATGCTTGAGATTAAAAGTGACCTCACCCTGCCACAGTTGAAATCCATTTTAAAGGGGCACTTTAAAGAGGAAAGCTCAACTGACCTATACCACAGGCTAGTAAATATAAGACAAGAGAGTCGTGAGTCCCCTCAAAACTTCCTCTTTAGAGCCATTGAGTTGAAAGAAAGACTTTTACTTGCTTCGAGAGAGGGAGAGTCAGATGAACAATACAGTCCTGAGCTTATCCAGAAGAAATTCTTGAGGTCAGTTAGTACTGGGTTGTTAAGCGACCACATCAAGTTTCAGCTTAAGCCTTATCTTGATGAACAGAGAGTGACAGATGAAATACTCATTGACAGGATGAACGAAGCAGCTAGTGTAGAACTCGAGAGACAGTCGAAGCAAAGTAGGGGCAGTAGCAGTAAATCACCAAAAGTGAATGAACTACGGACAGAAATGCAGCCCAGTCCTCAGCATCAGGGTGCAGTCAAAGCTAGAGTTGGGTTTCAGGATCAGTCTGCAGAGGTTGTGAAGCCTAAGTATTATAAAACACCTGCTGTCACCAGCCCAAGAGACTCAGAACTGTATGAAACAGTCAGATTGCTGAGGGAAGAAATGGCAGAAATGAAGAAAAGCCTAACTAACTCCCAATGGCCCAAACGCCAAGTCAGAGGTACTACGAAGAGAGGATGTAGAGCGTGTCAGGAGCAGGGAACAGGTGATCAGTGTGAACACTGCTTTAAGTGTGGTCAGACAGGGCACCTTTCCAGAGGCTGTAGAGCGGATAGGAAATTTGACCACTTAAATGTGACGATCCAAACAGTTTCACCCCCAGAAGCATTAGCTCCAAGCCACACAGATCCAGATGAAAAGGTGCACGAGCTGTTGTGTGACCGTATCAGGCAGCTGGAGGCGGAGTTGGAGAAAAGTGGGAAGACTGAACAGACAGTTGGTGCTACCTATGCTAGCCATCTCTCACTACGTCGCCAAGCCAAGCTGAAGGCCCTTATTGGAAGAAAGTGTATGGTGGACTGTTTCTTTGAGGGAGTAGCAACACGAGCACTGTGGGACACAGGTTCACAAGTCACGATTATCAACGAAAGTTGGAGGAAATGCTGTCTCCCACATATCCGGCTACGGAGCATGAATGAACTCTTGGATGAAGATGAGACTCTTGTTGGCAAAGCAGCAAATCAAACACCCATCCCCTTTGCTGGCTGGGTTGAGCTGAAGTTCAAGTTGGCATCAAGTAAGGGTCCGCAACCAGAGCTACTCGTGCCAGTGCTTGTTTCGGACCAGCCAGGTGTAGCAGACCCACCGATTATTGGCTACAATGCAATCGAGCATCTTGTAATGAGTGGAATGGAGCAGCATCCAGAACAGACACCTGTTGTGGTAAAAGAAGCTTTCTCCATTGACTGTAAAAAAGCAGATGTGTTGATCCATCTGATACAGAGTCGTGACCAGAATGACCGGGAAGGAGTGGTTAAGCTTGGGAGGCTAAAGACAGTGATTCCAGCAGGTCAGACCAGAGAGGTGAAGTGTAGTGTTAGGACAGGTCCCCTCTATACAAAACAGGAAGTTCTTTTTGAAGCTGAGGAGATCCCAAAGTGGCCAGAGGGCTTGAACATTACTGACACCGTCATCTGCCTGCAGAAAGGAAATTGGTCAAGAGTGGCTATCCCTGTCACTAATGGAAGCAAGCAAGACATCACTCTCTCCCCTCGCACAGTGTTGGGAAAGCTGCAACAAGTCAAAGCTATATATCCAGTGGATGTAAAACCAGTTCATGCTAGTGAGCTAACAGTCAGAACAGCTTGTCAGAGAATCACGGCAACATCAGACAGCATTCCTGAGAAGCACCAAGAACAACACAGACAGGGGAACACAGTCAAAGAAGATGGATGGGACCCTCCAGTATCAGTTGATCACCTGACTACAGACCAGCAGGAACAAGTTAGACAAATGCTACGGGAAGAATGTGGCATTCTCAAAGGACGACAGTGATGTGGGATGTATCCCATCTCTGCAGTTGAAAATCCGATTAAGTGACACAACTCCGGTAAGACGCACCTACATCTCTGTACCCAAACCGCTTCACAAGGAGGTGAAAGGAGTATTTGGAGGATCTACTGAATAGAGGATGGATAAAGAATTCCCGGTCCCCATACTCTTCACCAATTGTCTGTGTGCGTAAGAAAGATGGAAGTTTGCATTTGTGCATAGATTACCGAACTGAATCAAAAATCGATTCCTGATCGGCACCCTATTCCCAGAGTACAAGACATGCTAAACAGCCTGAGTGGAAGTGTGTGGTTCTCTGTGCTGGACCAAGGCAAGGCTTACCATCAGGGTTTCATGGAGGAGAGTAGTCGACCGCTTACTGCTTTTATTACACCATGGGGCTTATATGAGTGGGTACGGATCCCTTTCGGCCTGTCCTCAGCTCCAGCGGAATTCCAGCGCAGTATGGAGGAATGTCTTACAGGTCTCAGAGATGAAACATCACAGCCGTACTTGGATGACAATCTTGTCCACAGCAAATCCTTTGAAGAACATCTTCAAGATTTGAGAGTAGTGCTGCGTCGTTATCAAGCACATGGAGTAAAACTGACAGCTAAAAAGTGTGAAGTGTTTAAAGACAGGGTGAGATTCTTAGGCAAGATTGTGTCAAAGGATGGCTATTGCATGGATCCAGCAGAAATAGCACCAGTACAGGCACTAAAAGACCGCAGATCTGAGACTGTCGGCGACTTGAGGAAAATGTTAGGATTCCTGTCGTACTACCGGCCATATATCCCAAACTTTTCACGCATCGCCAAGCCGCTGTACAATCTTCTGTCTACTGATAAAATGCCAGGTAGTCAAGTTCAAGGATCAAAAGCAACCAGGAGCAAGGGGAAAACTAAGAGGTCAGCTCAGCACTCCTCAAGCCAGCCTATCGTCTGGACAGAACAACATCAGGAAGTGCTCTGCCAGCTTCTGGAGCACCTTTTGCGTCCACCACTGCTAGGTTACCCAGACTTGGAGAAACCATTTGTGTTACACTGTGATGCTTCTCAGCAGGGGCTTGGTGCAGTACTTTATCAGAGGCAGCAAGGCAAGTTGGTTGTCATCGGTTATGGGTCAAGAACACTAACCGCTCCAGAAACTAACTACCACCTTCACTCTGGAAAGCTAGAGTTCTTAGCCATGAAGTGGGCAATCTGTGAAAGGTTTAGGGATTACTTGTACTATGCACCTTCTTTTGTTGTCTACACAGACAATAATCCCTTAATTTATGTATTGACAACAGCAAAGCTGAACGCCACGACACACAGGTGGATTGCAGAATTAGCCGACTTTCCGTTCTCAATCAAATATCGGCCTGGAAAAGCCAATGGAGACGCTGACGGCTTGTCGCGAATGCCGCTGGACATGGAGCAATACATCCACACATGCACACAGGAAATGGAGCCCGAGGTGATAACAACAGTCACAGATGCACTGCAACTCGAATTCCACGAGCATGAGCCCTGGATGTGTCCAGTCACTATCACTGCAGCATGCAATGAAGTAGAACAAGAACGAATCACATCTCCAGTGGCTGAAGTATCCATTGAAAACCTAAAGAAAACACAAGAGGATGATCCAGTCATTGGCAAGGTAAGAGAATATGTCATCACAGGACAGTGGCCTCATCTGGGAGGAAAAGACAGACGCAATGACATCTCTCTTCTAGTGAGGGAGAAAAACAAGCTGTACATCAATGAAGATGGTATCCTGTACAGAAAGTCAGTGTCTCGAGCGCAACTAGTGTTACCTGCAGCATTCCATCAACTGATCTATAGGGAGCTACATGAGGAAATGGGACACCTCGGCGTGGAGCGAACACTCAGTCTGATCCGAGATCGATTCTATTGGCCTCATATGCAAAAGGATGTGGAGCACTATGTGACCAAGGTGTGCAGCTGCCTCAAACGGAAAAGACCGAACAAGCCAACCAGAGCACCACTGGTTAATATAGTGACTACCTACCCTTTTGAGATGGTCTCAATTGACTACTTGCATCTGGAAAGCTGTAAGGGAGGATATGAGTATATCCTAGTTGTGATGGATCACTTCACGCGTTACGCAGGCATACGCATGCACCAACAAGTCAGCAAAAACTGCCGCTGAAAAGATATTTGGTGACTTTGTGCTCAAGTTTGGATTTCCTGCCAAGTTGCATCATGACCAAGGCAGAGAATTTGAGAATAAACTGTTTTCCAAGCTCGAAGAATACTGTGGCATCCAAGGTTCACACACAACACCCTACCATCCAGCTGGAAACGGTCAGGTGGAGAGATTTAATCGAACACTCCTTTCTATGCTCAGAAATCTGACAGAAGATGCAAAGTCAGATTGGAAGAACTCCTTAGCTAAGGTTGTGCATGCATATAACTGTACGCGCAGTGAAGCAACAGGATATGCCCCATACTACCTTCTCTATGGTAGGAACCCTAGACTTCCTGTTGACATGATGTTTGGCCTGAAACCAACTGACCAGGGGGCTTCTCACAATGAATATGCAAGCAAGTGGAGAAGGCGGATGCAGGAGGCATACAGGCTAGCATCGCAGACAGTCCAGAAGGAGAACAATAGAGCGAAGAAGCACTATGACCAAAAAGCTTATGGAGGTGAGCTACACCCAGGGTGTAGAGTACTGGTGCGAAACTTCAAAGACAGAGGAGGACCAGGAAAACTCAGATCATATTGGGAAGAGAGAATCCATGTGATAACCGAGAGAAAACATAATCAGAATCAGAATCAGAATCAGAAACAGTTTTATTGCCAGGAATGTTTACACAAACGAGGAATTTTTTTTGGTGGAAGGTGCAACATTTGGACATGACAAACAAACAACAATCAACACGACAGAAAGACAACAAGTAATGTGAAAGTGTTTGGGTGTGTGCTTCAAGTGGTGTGTTTTAGTTAAAAGTGTATGTTACGCGTGGCGTGTGTTTAAGTTAAAGTGCATGCAAATAAAGTGGCATGTGTGTGGAGGAGGCCTCAAGTTAAAGTGCATGTTAAAGTGACGTGTGTGGAGGAGGGAAGAAGAAGGAGGAGGGAGGAGGAGGGAGGAAGAGGGAGGAGGAGGAAGAGGAAGGAGCGGGAAGAAGGAGGAGAGAGGAAGGTGGAAGAAGAGCTGGTAGTCCTGGGGTGACAGTCAGTCAGTCCGGGTTCCATTGATGAGCCCGACTGCCGACGGAAAAAAACTATTGGTGTGGCGGGTGGTCTTTGTCATGATGGATCGCAGCCTCCTCCCGAGGGAGGGACTCGAACAGGAGTGTCCAGGGTGGGAGGGGTCAGCGACAATCTTTCTGGCCCGCTTCAGTGACCTGGAAGTGAACAGGACCTGGAGGAAGGCAGATTGCAGCCGATAACCCTCTCGGCCGAGCGGATGATGCTCTGCAGCCTGCACTTGTCTTTGGCTGTGGCTGCAGGGTGCCAGACGGTGATGGAGGAGCAGATGATGGACTCAACGATGGCCGTGTAGAATTGTACCATCATCTTCCCTGGCAGGTTGAATTTCCTCAGCTGCCTCAGGAAGAACATCCTCTGCTGGGCCTTCTTGGTGATGGAGCCGATGTTCAGCTCCCACTTGAGGTCCTGGGTGATGATGGAGCCCAGGAAGCGGACGGACTCCACAGCGTCGATGGGGGAGTCACACAGGATGAGAGGGGCGGGTGGGGCTGCATTCCTCCTGAAATCCACAACCATCTCCACTGTCTTTAGAGCGTTGAGCTCCAGGTTGTTCTGGCTGCACCAGGTCACCAGGTGGTCAGTCTCCCACCTGTAGGCGGTCTCGTCCCCACCAGAGATGAGCCCAATGAGGGTGGTGTCATCCGCAAACTTTAGGAGCTTGACGGACTGGTGACTGGAGGTGCAGCTGTTGGTGTACAGGGAGAACAGCAGAGGGGAAAGAACACAGCCTTGGGGGAACCTGTGCTGGTGGTCCGGGAGCCTGAGACGTGTTTCCCCAGCCTCACGTGCTGCTTCCTGTCGGTCAGGAAGTCTGTGATCCACCTGCAGGTGGAGTCGGGCACGTGCAGCTGGGAGAGCTTGTCCTGCAGCAGGGACGGGATGATTGTATTGAAAGCAGAGCTGAAGTCCACAAACAGGATCCTGGCGTAGGTTCCTGGGGAGTCCAGATGCTGGAGGATGTAGTGAAGGGCCATGTTGACTGTGTCGTCTGCAGACCTGTTGGCTCTGTAGGCGAACTGCAGGGGTCCAGGAGTGGGTCGGTGATGGTCTTGAGGTGTGACAGGACCAGCGTTCAAAGGACTTCATGACCACAGAGGTCAGGCGACGGGCCTGTAGTCATTGAGTCCTGTGATCTTGGGTTTTTGGGACGGGATGATGGTGGAGGCCTTGAAGCAGGCTGGAACGTGGCATGTCTCCAGGGAGGTGTTGAAGATGTCGGTGAACACCGGAGACAGCTGGTCAGCACAGTGCTTCAGGGTGGAGGGGAGACTGAGTCCGGGCCCGCTGCTTGCGGGGTTCTGCTTTTGAACAGCCTGTTGACGGTCTCTCCAGGATGACGAGGGTCGTCGCTGAGTTGATGGAGGGTGCTCCAGAGGTGTGAGCCCCTGATGGGCTGGGGGGGTGGGCTGATGGTCTGTGGCTTGTTGATGGGGCTGTGGGGGATTGTCTCAGCACTGCTCCATTGTCTTTCAGAGCGGCAGTAGAACTCATTGCGCTCGGCTGCCAGAAGCACATTGTTCATGGAGTGGGGTGATTTGGGCCTGTAGTTGGTGATCTGCCTGAGCCCTCTCCAGACAGAAGCAGAGTCGTTTGCTGAGAGCTGCTGTTGCAGTTTCTCAGAGTACAGTCGTTTAGCATCTCTCACCGCCTTGCTAAACCTGTATTTTGACTCTGTGTACAGGTCCTTGTCCCCACTCCTGAATGCCTGGTCCTTCTGCAGTCTTAGCTTCCTGAGCTCCGCTGTGAACCAGGGTTTGTCGTTGTTATAACTCACCCTGGAGCTGGATGGAATACAGCTGTCCTCACAGAAGCTGATGTAGGAAGTTACAGCCTCTGTGTACTCATCCAGGCTGTTGGTAGCAGTCCTGAAGACATCCCAGTCAGTACAGTCCAAGCACGCCTGTAGATCCTCCAGAGCCTCACTGGTCCACTTCTTGAACTTCTCACCACAGGTTTGCAGAGCTTTAGTCTCTGCCTGTATGAGGGAATCAGATGAACCATGACGTGGTCAGAGTTTCCCAGTGCAGCTCGAGGGACGGCGTGATAGGCCCTGCTGATTGTTGTGTAGCAGTGGTCCAGAATGCTCTTCTCTCTGGTAGGGCATTTAATTAACTGTCTATATTTAGGAGTTCGTGGCTGAGGTTTCCTTTGTTAAAATCCCGAGTACAATAACTAAAGAGTCCGGGAAGGTCCGCTCCACACACCGTATCTGTTCAGCGAGGGTCCGCTGTGCCTCGTGCACGTTACCCTGCGCGCATGTAAACTCCGCCAGGATGAATGAAGCGAACTCACGTGGGGAGTAGAAGGGTTTGCAGTGAATGATAAAGATTCCAGGTCCGCGAACAGTGCTGTAGAATCACCGTTACGTCGTTGCACCAGCCGTTGTTGAGGTAAAAGCAGATTCCTCCACCCTTTGTTTTTCCGGAGAGCTCCGTGACCCGGTCCGCCGGAACAGCTGGAAGCCAGCGAGCTGGAGCGCAGAATCTGGTATCGATCCACTTAGCCATGATTCCGTAAAGCACAGGACAGAGGATGAGGAGAAGTCTCTGTCTCTCCCCACCAGCAGCTGGAGTTCGTCCAGTTTGTTGCACAGTGAGCGGACGTTGGAGAAATATGCCCGCAGCGCTGTACGAGATCCCGCTTCCGTAGCCGCATAAGCGCCCTGAGCGCTTCCTCTCCGGCGCGTCTCACCGCGTGGGCGAAGGTGAGCACACCTTTTACAAAAATGTCCAGTAACTCCACAGAAGTTAAAAACGTTGGAAATAAATCCGCTGGAGTTGTTCCCCTGATGTTCATGAGCTCTTCTCTGGTGAAAGAGCTCCGGGAATCACAGCAGAAAACAGTATTTAAGACGAAAACAACAAAAAACATCGCGCACCAACACACCGAGGCGGCCGTCCGCGGCGCCATCATAAGGACAGTCCTGTCTACGTTGTACAGCCGGAGAGAGGCCCAGGAAGGACCAGAGTACTGCACAGAAATCTGTTACTGCCCTGTGACTTCCTGCCTGTGGAAGAAGATAAACAAGAGAAAGAGAAAATTAAAAAAAAGAAGTCGAACACAGGTATAACGAAGAAAAAACAGCAAAAACAGAAGGACAGAAACTCTGACAGTAGCTCGGAGGATGAAAAGAACTGGAGAGTCATCACCACACGACCAGCAGAACCTCTTCAACATGTTAGCCAGCTGAGAGCAAAAGCAGAGGAATTCCAGCCACAAGCCACTGACGGAGAACTGGAGCAAACTGCCGAAGAAGAGGAGGGTCCAGTAAGAGATGATGAAGGCAGCATGGAACCAGAGGTGGAGCATGGAGAAAGAGGGGAAGCTGAGCAAGGGTCGTCATCTGATGGAGCAGACAAGGTCAACGCTGGACAAGGGTCGTCATCTGATGGAGCAGACAAGGTCAACGCTGGACAAAGGTCGTCATCTGATGGAGCAGACGAGAGAGATCCTGAGTTGCCATCAGCTTCCACCAGAAAATATCCTTTACGACAAAGAAATCCACCCAAAACACTAATTTACAACAGACTAGGTCAACCATCAGTTGTACCCATACAGAAGTAATGGAAGAAAAAGGATTGTAGTTTCACGTTTGGTTTGTTTGTTGTGAAAGAGTAATATGAGACACGTGTTCATAAGTGTTTCGCTTAAAAGGAAATAGGAATTTAATAGGTCAGTGTACAAGTCCATGAGTGTCAATAAGGAGAGTACTAGAACTCAGACCACTTACCATGAAGAATAATACAGGGATATGTGAAACATACAGTATTGCATGTGGGTCTGTGTGATGGGTTATGGGGTAGGACATAAGGTCAAAACCTTTCAGTCCAGGATACATAGCCGCCAGACTAGCGGAATAGCGCATCAGATATCACCCGGCCAGTGGTGTCTGCTGCTAACCCATGACATAAGCGAGATGAATGTCATGTCAAAGACTGTTATGCAGAAAGTATCCTGAAAGGCTGACTCTCATAGAGCCTACTGCCATAACTCACCAGTTGAAGATTTAAATACTCTGGGAAATCTGGAATGTCGGGTCGACATTCATTTTGGAGGGGAGAGTGTGGGGCCCTCAGTAACACTGGACATTGATATTTATTTTATTGTATTTGTATTGTTATTGATTGTTAATTGTGTCATTATTCTCCTGGTGTGTGTATGCATGTGTGTGAAGGGTTAACAATGGTACAGGCACTCAGGTCAGCTCAGGGGTCCTTCTGGATGAAAGCGAGGGAAAACCCTCCGCTAGTAGTTAGCCAGATAGATCCACAGCCTGCAAGTCTGCAGTGATGTTGCTGAGTGTGTTCTGTTTCTGTGCTTTCAGGTCAGTAAACGTGATGAACTATAAGAAGGTAGCGACAGGGATCATCGTCAGTAATCCGAATATGTAATATGTAATATGTGAATGTATGTCGGAGTTGCGTGAATGTGATGTGATGATGTGTCGAAGGGTATATAGTGCGTCAGAGTCATGCTAGCGAGTGAGGAACAGTAGTAACCACCTGTCACCTGTGAAAATGAGAGTTGTGTGAACGTGCAGAATGTCGCCAGGGTGAATGGAGAAGTTAGAGTGATAGTGTAAGCCAATGTGTTGTTTGTATGTATATGTATAAAGTAGTTAGCCAGATAGATCCACAGCCTGCAAGTCTGCAGTGATGTTGCTGAGTGTGTTCTGTTTCTGTGCTTTCAGTTTCCGTGAGTTGATATAAACCATTCAAAAACCATACACGCCTGGATGTCATATGTCCAAGTGTGCAACATATATATATAAATGTTTATTTATTTAAATTGATTTAACCAAGAAAAGCCTCATTGAAATTATAAATGTCCCTCACAAGAGCGCCCTGGTCCAGACAGCAGTAGCACATTAAAACAAAGTTCCACACTAACATAAAACAGTGAAGGACAATACAAAATAAAAATAATTTGAACATTTGCCTGATGGATCATATGGGGACTGTTTACTCTATGCAAATGTGAATGGCAAGAATTAATGTATGTTACATGGAGTGAATGTTAGTTAGTATTTCAGATTGTTGAAGCCGGTTGAAGCCCGTGAAGTGACTCTAATGAGGACAATAACAGACGGGACTTTTATTGTGAAAATACTTGTTTAGTGACTTGACCTGAAGTGACGTTTTGACCCGGGGGTCGTGACCTTTGACCTCTCCATTCTGATAGCGGGACTTTTATCCAACAGGAAGGTGTTAAGGCTGAACTCCCTTTGAGAGGAGCTGATTGGCTGATTCTGGGACTAAGACTCTGGACTGGGGAAAGATGGTTCTCTCTGGTCCGGACCCGGGTTCTTCAGGCTGGTTCCTGTTGAGCCGGATCACCACGAAACCCACGACCCTGAGCCTCCATTGTGTGTTCACACTTCTTGCCATTAAATATTGTAAACCTCAATTCACGCCATCCGGAGCCTGATGTCCATCACCTGCCAGGTGCCCAGTTTCAGTTCCTCTTACACTATGATGCAGGTTTGCCAATTATCTCCAGAACATTGACACGGTGTTGCAGCTGCAATGTTTTGACCACTGAGAAGCGTTCAAGAACAACGGTGTGACCAAATGCAGCTCGGGCAGAAGACAATCCCTCACACAGTGTTCCGCTCCCTGCAACACGTTACCCTCGGGGGATCTTAACAAGAACTCGTGGCCGTGTTGACCTCCCAACACGGCCAGAGTCGTGTGCCTCCCGGGGGCCAGAGCGGGCGACGTGGAATCTTGTTTGAAGCTGCTGGCTAAGGATAAGCGGAGATACAGTCAGATTGTAATACACGCCGGTGGTAATGACGCCCGAGCCCGCCGCTCGGAACTCACTAAAATTAATGTGGAATCGGTGTGTGCTTATGCCAAGACGTTGTCGGACACCGTAATTTTCTCTGGCCCTCTCCCAAATTTGCAGACAGACGAATGTATAGCCGAATGTCGTCTTTCAACCGCTGGCTGTCGAGGTGGTGCCCAGCGAATAATGTGGGCTACGTAGACAACTGGAAGACTTTCTGGGAAAACCTGATCTGATGAGAGACGGCATTCATCCCACGTTGGACGGAGCGCGTCTCATTTCTGCGAATATGACCAAGTTGATCACCGGACTTAATCTATGACAACCCAGGGTTCAGATCAGGAACCGGGAGCAGAGTTGTAGTTTAACACCCTTCTCTGCTCTTCCATTCAAGCAGTTACCCACCCTTGACTTTAGAGTAGAGACTGTGTCTGTCCCACGGCCACTTCAATTAAATAAATCAAAAGTAAGCAGAAGAGGAGTCGTACACAATAACCTTATACAAGTTAACACAATTATTTCAGCAGTGCAACAAAATAGGTCTATTAAATGTGGTCTCCTAAATATTCGATCTCTGTCATCTAAAGCTGTGTTACTGAATGATTTAATATCAGATAATCACATTGATTTATGTTGCCTAACTGAAACCTGGCTGAGCCATGAAGAATATGTCTGCCTGAATGAATCGACTCCTCCAAGTCATATTAATACTCACATTCCTCGAGGCACCGGTCGAGGAGGTGGAGTAGCAGCCATCTTTGAATCGAGCCTATTAATTAATCCTCAACCAAAATTACACTACACCTCATTTGAAAGCCTTGTTCTTAGTCTTTCACATCCAACCTGGAAAACACTACAGCCAATTCGATTTGTGATTCTGTACCGCCACCAGGTCCATATTCAGAGTTTATATCTGAATTCTCAGAATTTATATCAAGTTTGGTTCTTAAAACCGATAAAGTTATTATTGTTGGAGATTTTAATATCCATGTGGATGTTGATAATGATTGCCTTAGTGCTGCATTCATCTCCTTGTTGGACTCGATTGGCTTCTGTCAGAGAGTACAGAAACCCACTCACAGCTTTGGCCACACGCTTGATCTTGTTCTTACTTATGGCGTTGACATTGAGCATTTGAACGTCTTCCCACAGAATCCTCTTCTGTCAGACCACAACCTCATAACTTCTAGATTTATACTACCGAGTGTACTCCGTTAGTCAAAAGTTTTACACTAGATGTCTAACTGATAGTGCTGTAGCTAAATTTAAAGAAGCGATTCCTTCTGTATTTGATTCGATACCACGTCTCAATATAACAGAGGACTCCTGGTCTAACTTTAGTCCGTCCCAGATTGATCATCTTGTTGACAGTGCCATAGGCTCTCTGAGAATGACACTGGACTCGATAGCCCTCTGAAGAAGAAGACAGTGAGGAAGAGGAGGTTTGCTCCTGGTATAACCCTCAGACCCGCAAACTGAAGCAACGTCACGAAAGCTTGAACGCATATGGCGTTCAACTAATCTCAAGAATCCCGCTTAGTTTGGCGAGATAGTCTTAAAACATATAAGAAGGCCCTCCGTAATGCCAGAGCAGCCTATTACTCATCAATAATAGAAAAATAAAACAACCCCAGGTTTCTCTTCAGCACTGTAGCCAGGCTGACAGAGAGTCACAGCTCTGTGGAGCCGAGCATTCCTATAAACCTTAGTGGTAATGACTTTATGAACTTCTTTAATGAAAAGATTTTAACTATTAGGGACAAGATTAATAATCTCTTGCCCATAACCAGTGCCAATCTGTCCTCAAGTGGAATGGCCTTGGAAACCGCTGTATGCCCTGGTGTATATTTGAGGATTTTCTCCTATCAACCGTGACCAATTATTTTCAACGGTTTCTACTTCAACACGCTCTACCTGTCTCTTGGACCCCATCCCGACGAGGCTGCTTAAAGACGTTTTGCCTTTAATTGGCGGCTCTCTATTAGATATTATCAATGTGTCTCTGCTAACAGGCCACGTACCACACTCCTTCAAGGTGGCTGTTATTAAACCTCTCCTGAAGAAGCCCACTCTGGATCCAGAGGTATTGGCTAACTACAGACCGATCTCTAACCTCCCTTCCTCTCCAAGATCCTTGAGAAAGTGGTCGCAAATCAGTTGTGCGACTTTCTACATCATAATAGTTTATTTGAGAAATTTCAATCAGGATTTAGAAAACACCACAGCACCGAGACGGCACTGGTGAAAATTACAAATGACCTCTTAATGGCAGCAGATAAAGGACTCCTCTCTGTCCTGGTCTTGTTAGACCTTAGTGCTGCATTCGACACCATTGACCATGACATCCTGTTACAGAGACTGGAGCAGTCGATTGGCATTTCAGGCACGGCACTAATTTGGTTTAAATCCTATTTATCAGATCGATCTCAGTTTGTATTTGTAAACGATGACGCCGATAACCACCAACGTTAATCACGGAGTTCCACAAGGTTCTGTGCTTGGACCAATTTTATTTACCTTATACATGCTTCCTTTGGGCAATATTATCAGGAAACACTCCATAAACTTTCATTGTTATGCAGATGACACTCAACTATATTTATCGATAAAACCAGAGGAGAGCAACCAACTCTGTAAAATTCAAGCATGTCTTAAAGACATAAAAACATGGATGACCTGCAACTTCTTGATGTTAAACTCAGACAAAACCGAAGTAATTTTAATCGGCCCTGAGCACCTCAGAGATCAATTATCTGGTGATGTGGATTCTGTAGACGGCATTGCCCTGGCATCCAACACCACTGTAAAGAATCTTGGCGTTATCTTTGATCGGGACTTGTCCTTTAACTCCCACGTAAAGCAAATCTCAAGGACTGCATTCTTTCATCTACGTAATATTTCAAAAATCAGGCACATCTTGTCTCAAAAAGATGCAGAAAAATTGGTTCACGTTCGTTACTTCGAGACTGGATTACTGCAACTCCTTATTAGCAGGCTGCTCTAATAAATCTCTTAGGTCCCTCCAGTTGATCCAGAATGCTGCAGCTCGTGTTCTCACTAAAACTAAGAAAAGAGATCACATCACTCCTGCACTAGCTGCTCTGCACTGGCTCCCAGTAAAATCAAGAATCACTTTTAAAATTCTTCTCTTAACCTACAAAGCCTTGATTGGTGATGCTCCATCATATCTTAAGGAGCTTGTCGTACCATATTGCCCCACTAGAGAGCTACGCTCACTAAATGCGGGACTACTTGTAGTTCCTAGAGTCTTAAAAAGTAGAATGGGAGCCAGAGCCTTTAGTTATCAAGCTCCTCTTTATGGAACCAGCTTCCAATTTCAGTCCGGGAGGCAGACACAGTCACCTCGTTTAAGAGTAGACTTAAGACCTTCCTCTTTGACAGAGCTTATAGTTAGGGCTGAATCAGGTTTGCCCTGGTCCAGCCCCTTGATATGCTGCTATAGGCTTATAGCTGCCGGGGACGTTTTAGGATGCACTGAGTACCTATCTCCTCTTTTTCTCTCCTTAAGGATGAATTTTCATCTCTCAATCACACGTTACTGACTCTGCTTTCTCCCGGAAGTCCTTTTGACTTTACGTCTCATGGGGTCATCGGACCCTATGAGACGGCATAGATCCCATCTGCCTGATGGATCGTCTGGGTCGTGGAATTCCTGCTCATGACTACGCCACTGTCCTGTTGAGACTCCGCCCACTCCTCCTCCCCACCGCCATCTGCCTGATGGATCGTGGAGGTCTCCATCGTGGAATATGCCTACTATGAACTATTCATACACTCTGTCATATTCATTGAATGTATTTTAACTCTAAATCTGTCCTTCTGTACACATTACATCTATTGCATCTGTCCATCCTAGGAGAGGGATCCTCCTCTGTTGCTCTCCTCCAGGTTTCTTCCGTTTTTTTCCCCCTGAAGGGTTATTTGGGAGTTTTTCCTGGTCCGATGTGAGGTTTTGGGGCAGGGATGTCTATGTGTACAGATTGTAAAGCACTCCGAGACAAATTTGTAATTTGTGAAATTGGGCTATACAAATAAACTGAATTGAATTGAATCCCGCGTCGAGTCAGCATTTAAAGGTCGGTCTGCTCGGTGGGATTTGAACTGGCGGACCTCGGGTAAGGAGCCGAGTTCCCGGAGCTTTCAATGGGAGCCGGAGTAAGGATTAATGAGCGGGTTCTGAGTCCATCCTTTCTACCGAACAACACAAGTGCAAGGAGCAGGAGCTGGACTTGAATGTTGCTGAAGTGGTGCAATGGGAATATGATATAATCTTCATTCTCTTTGACACGATGGGAAAGAAAGAATCACTTGTGGAGACAAATGATAACAGAGGACAGGATGACGCCTGATTGAGAGGAGTTATAACTCACAGGATCGTTCCTTTGAGTATCCTCATAAAAGGGACCCGATCACTTGATTGATCATCAGGTGATCGGATCATTTGGTTTCTCATCAAATGACCTGAAGACTAAAGTCTCCTTCTTCCTGTTTCCTGACATCCATGATGTTTCACTGACTCCTGAGGGACTACGTGTCACGGCGACTCTTCTTGCAACAATAAATGATTTCAGAGACAAGTTCTGGTTCTTTCATATTTGTCATTTCAGTTGAAAAAGACTCCATCTTGGGTGGGGACAACATTTGCTGTCACAGTTGTAGTATTTACGTGTATATACTGACATGTAATTGTCTAAGTAAAACACTCGGTACTCGTATGATCATTTGTGGCGCAGTATGCGTCCATCTTTATGCTGCTTTTGTCTTTGTTGAGCTTTATTCCTTTCTCTCTGGTTCTCTCCAGCATGGCGCACAGGTTGGCATCGTGCTCCTCTTTAGTGCGGCCATACACCAGAATGTCATCCACTATGGCTGCGACACCTTGAAGCCCCTCATAGGCCTCGTCAACTCTCCTCTGGAACTCATCCTGTGCAGAAATGATTCCAAACGGCAGCCTGTTGAACCGATATCTGCCGTAGATGGTGTTGAACGTGGTCAGCATGGATGATTCCTGGCTGAGTTTTATTGTCCAGTATCCAGATCTAGCGTCTAGTACACTGAAGTACTGTGCTCCAGCTCGTCTTGGTGTGACATCATCTAGAGTGGGAAGTGGATAGTGGGGTCTCTGGATAGCTTTGTTTAGGGCGCGGGGATCTAAACACAACCTAAGCTTTCCTGTTTTAGGTTTTTCCACTGTCACTAGTGCATTTACCCACTCAGTCGGCTCTGTGACCTTTTGGATTATGTCCTTTTTCTCCATATCATCAAGCTCATCTTTGAGTCTGTTGCGCAGGGCATATGGGATGCGGCGTGGTGGGCACACCACCGGTGTTGCTGAGGATTTAAGGTGAAAGGTGCATTCTCCAGGGAAAAGTCCAATGCCTTCAAATACATCAGCAAACTCTTCTGTGATGCTGGCGTGTGTCTTTGGTTGTGCGTCAACCATGTGCACTAGCTTGATCATGTTTAAATCTAAACATGCACGTAGGCCCAATACAGGTGGGGCATTTTCTGCATACACTATGTCAAAATCTAACATGGCTGTTTTCTGCCTGTATCTGCATGCTAACTTGCAAGTTCCTTTCACTTCAAGTCTCTGTCCACCATATCCTGAGATATTGCTGTCTGATGGACCTAATGTAATACTTCCTAATATTTTGTGAAATATGTTTACTGGTATCACATTAGCCTGGGCACCTGTATCTATCTTGAGCTTTAGCTTGTGCCTTGCCTTCCCTATCTCCACCTCTGCAAATGCCTGTTCCCTTGCTGTATCTTTGTTTTTCTTTATAATAGTGTCAATGTACAGATCCATTGGTACCTGTTCTGTGCTTTCTGTCACAGTATGCACTCTCTTGGGCTTGTACTTTGTTGGCTGATACTGTGTTTTCGTCCTACACATATTAGCAAAGTGGTTGGGCTTCTTGCACTTGTTACACTGACGTCCTTTCGCGGGACACTCCTCCGTGCGACCGTGTTCTCTTCCGCATGCTCCACACTCCTTGCCGTGCGTGACACTGTTGCCGTCGTTGCCGCCAGTAAACTTTCGTCCGTATCTTTGTTCGGAACTGAACGGCCTTCTGCTAACTGCATGGACAGACTGGCTGGCTGTTTTAGAAGCGGGGAAACCCATCGTCTTTAGCTGCTGCTGTGATAGCTCGTGTGAGCGCGCAATGTCTATCGCTTCCTCGAGCGTTAGATCCGGACCATGACAGAGTAATTTCTCCCGGACTCTTGGAGAGTTTGTAGCGAAAACAATCCGGTCTCAAATCATCTCATCAGCGTTAGGGTAGTTGCAGTCCTTTACTAGCAGCTTTAGCTCAGTCACAAACTGGTCGAAACTTTCACAATCCGTTTGTATCTTTTCATGGAATTTATATCGCGCGAATATGGGGTTAGCTTTGGGCGTTACATATCCTTCAAACTTCCCATAGTACGTTTGGAGTACCTTTCTCTCATCTGCCGTGAGGGTCCATGTGTTGTATACATCTCTGCCTTTCTCACCGATCCACAGGAGTAGATAGCTGCACTTTTCTTCCTCCTCTTTAGCGCGTAGCGGGCCGGAAAACATTAGCTCCACATGTTGGCGAAACTTTCTCCATGCGTCGGGCAGGTTAGATGACTCCCAATCCATCCGTGGCGTGGGGACGCCTGCGTTCTCCATCTTCCGTCGTCAGTTCGATGAGAAGCAAACTATTCTGACACCATGTAGTATTTACGTGTGTGTACTGACATGTAATTGTCTAAGTAAAACACTCGGTACTCGTATGATCATTTGTGGTGCAGTATGCGTCCATCTTTATTCTCCGATCTGAACCGTGACCTGGATGACATCATTTATAAGCGACACTTCCTTGAACCGGAAGTCAAGATACTACAACAGTGGTGTGTGTGTGTGAGTGAGTGAGTGAGTGAGTGTGTGTGTGTGTGAGTGAGTGAGTGTGTGTGTGTGTGTGTGTGTGTGTGTGTGTGTGTGTGTGTGTGTGTGTGTGTGTGGGAGTGAGTGAGTGCAGGTAGGAGATATGTGACCGAGTGGACTCACCTGCGCTAACTGCATTGGAGAGGTGAGTCATGTGGAAACAAGATATTCTTGGGGCAAGCCGGGTGGGGGAGAAGAATACCACTGGGGTTCAGACTCATGCATAACTTAGAGATGAAGGTTTCTAGCACACACACACACACACGACTGCATTCACTGTGGATGGATTCCACGGCACAGTTTGCTCCAGCACACAACTCGTCAGGGAATTTTACTGATCATTTAAATAACTGATTATTAATTGGTGGTCTACCAACGAGCTGCTGAATAGCTGCTGTGACAGAGGGCCTGTGCAAGCTGATACTGTCACACCGCGGGGAGGTGGGTCTGGTCTTGGCTTTTTAGTCTCGTAACTTCCTGTTTTATTTTGAAGTCCGACTTCTTCTCTCGTTTCAGGTCACGTGTCACCGGTGTGATGGTCTCCAACAGTGGCGGCTGGTGAATTTTTTTTTGGGGGGGGCGCAGTTGGGCGACGCGGTTTAAATAGCACTCCACAATGAGAAGAAAAGAGGTTTTGAGTAGAATATTGTAACAAAGCTTTATTTCAAGAACACAGTGCTCAACACTGTCCACAACAACTAAACAAATGAAACATTGGATTCAGAAAGAGATGCATCACATTGTACATTGGCCCCACTACTTGTAAAGAAATTTAGCCCTCCTCTCTTTCAAGTTGGCAAACTTCTCAATGACTCTCTGATTAAAGTCAATCATGTTTGTGACCAGCCTTTTTTCCATTGAGAGCATGGCTAAGGCATTCAGTCTCTCCTAGGTCATGGTGTTCCTGAGAAAGGTTTTAACCCTTTTCAGTGTTGAAAAACACCTCTCAGCCTCAGCAGTGGTCATGGGAGTTGTGATGATGATTTTCAGCAGTGTTTTTGTCTCTGAAAATACCTCCGATAGATTATTTTCCATGAACAACTGGAAAAGATCCACAGCACCACAACAGGATCGAAATTCCTCTGTGCCATAGATGAGGCTAAGCTCTGTCTTCAGCTTTCTCCGTTGAGCATTGGATAGGCCTTCAATGTGGTGGCCAGAGCAACTTCAGGGAATACATTGACGTAGCATTCAAACTGGCGGCTCTGCAGTAAGGTGGCACTGATGAGGTGGTCTTTGAAGGCAAAGCGTTCCCTGGTGTGTCCAAGTATGGTGTCACAAACCTACAGATAAATATAGAGAGAGAGACAGACAGATAAGTTGTGGGGAAATATCTACGACAAACAGGCTTCATAATACAGACAAAAGACAACAATCAGAGTTGACAAAAAATATGTTTTGTGTGTCTGGATGGCTCATCAACATAGACAAAAGGCCAGGAGCCACCTTGATGCTCTAGCCTGGAGCTATATCACACACACACTTTTTTGACATTCACATCTGCAGCGATCCTTCCAAGCTCATCTTCCTTCATAGCCCGGCGCTTCCTCGGCTGCTCAGAGCCACTGCGTTGCTCCACCACCATTGCATCGATTGAATCTCTGTAAATAAAAAGAATAATTTACAAATCATATTTGTCTTATTACTATGGTTGATGTAAAAGAAGAATGTTGTGACTACGCTTACAGAATAATAACAATAATGAAATTACCTGATTTTTTGTATGTTCTCTTGGAACTGCTGGATGCATGTATTTATATGGACTGAATCTATGTTTCTCTTCTGGAGCTTGGCATAGAGGATGTCCACGTGGCATTATCCGATGGAACAGTTGAAGGAAGAAGTTGAAATCAGGATCCTCCAGTAGCCTGATGTGGCCCCCTGCTTCTTGGCTGGTCATGTCATCAAAGCTACCTGATGCTCGAATTCTTCCAAAGCATTCAATGAGGTCATCTTTATGCTCAAACACAGTATTGACGGCACGGCTGCGAAAGTTCCACCTCACGTTGCTGGCTGTTGGCAGACGATGGGCCACTGTTTCATCAAGGATAGTGGTCCGCTTGGAAGATCTTGAAAAGAACGCAGCAAATCCACCAAGGTCGGAAAAAAAGTTTTTGACTTTGACTATGTGAGAGGTGGCCTGTTGCATTATGAGATTGAGCTGATGGGCATAGCAGTGGATATAGTGGGCATTTGGGTAGTCATCCTGGATTCTCTTTTGAACACCTGAAATGGCACCCCTCATTACACTGGCACCGTCATATGCCTGGCAGATGAGTTTACTTTTCTGCTCACCTGGGAGGATGGCAGCAAGGCGTTCTTTTAATGCCACGGCAATGCTCTCTGCTGTAGCTGACTGCAGAGGGATGAACTCAAAGAATCTTTCCTCCACATTAGCACCATTGATGTAGCGAAGCACAAGCACAAGTTGGGTTTGTGTGCTAATGTCCATGGTCTCATCTGCTTGGATCGATAGAAAATCGCTGCTTTGAACTTCACTTATGATCTGTTCCTTCACAACAGACAGCATACAGTCAAGAAGCTCATTCTGGACTGTTTTGGATGTTCCCTTAAACACAGTCGCGCTCTCGAGATGCTCGTTCAGTGCACTGTCAAGTGAGGCAACAACGTCCACCAAGCCACGGAATATCCCTGGGTTATCAGAGTTCTCGCTCTCATCATGACCACGCAGGGCCAACTCAAATGCACCATAGAACTTCACACAGTCCATAATTCGTGAGAGAATGTGTCGGTTTTTCTGAACTTCTTCATTATGTTTTCGAATGCCAATTCGATAGCCTTCGTCGAGCTGCTTTGCTATACTCAGTCTACCAAACAGGTTTAGCTTCATGCTGTTATTTAGATGGCTGTGGCAAAATTCGTGCTTCTTGCACTTCTCGGTGAAGTGCTTTAGATCCCTCATCCCCGTTGTAGTCCAGAGAGTTTCAGTCCCAGGACTTTGAAACAACAGGCAGGGGAAACAAAAAAACGAATTACTAACGGAGCATCCTGCTAACCAGCTCCGGTTAGCATATAGGCTCGAGTTGAATCTCCGGGTATACGTCCTCCCGCGGTCAGCGATTTGCTGCTGAATTTTTAATTCCGGATGTTCGGGTCCCAAATCTTTCAGCCTCTTCTTGTCAATATCTGACCGTCGATTGAAAGGTCTTTCGCGGAGAGATGCCACAGAGTTTTCTGTCACCGACGCCATGCTAACAACAAGCTTCTGCTAGCTATGTTGCTCGCGTACCTGCGTGGAGGTGGAGGTGGAGCTCCCTGGCAGGGTTGCCAGGTCTGTGAGATAAAACCAGCCCAAAAACCAGCCCAATATCAGAACTCAAAATATGCCCGTGCCAAACCATATACACTGCTTTTAAAGTCCAACAGCATTGCTATCATTGCCAAATATATTGTAATATCTACAAAGTAACAACATATGTTTAGTATGCCAGCATTAAAAGCAGTTTTCCCTCAAGTTATTTCACCTAGGTCCTAAAATGGCCTTGTGTAATTAGATACAGTATATTATCAGAAATAGAATGTGTGTACGTGCTGATCTGGAGTCAGTTTGGTAGGATTTGGGTATGAATAAATTATTTCATTTAAAATATGGATTTTTATTTAAAGATATTCATGTAATTTGCATGCAAAATAGGTCTACCCGAACCAACGGACAAACAATTCAACCCGCGGCAAAAGTAGCCCGATTCCGCAGGAAAACCGCGGACCTGGCAACACTGCTCTATGGGCTGAGGGAACATACGGGTCTCTGATCTGCCGAATAATCCAATCGCATTCGCACATTTTTGCGACCCGAGATTCACGGTTTCATACGCCAATGAGAAGCCGTCATTGTCAAAACGACTGAAATGTTGTATAGATGCAATACACACACGTTAGATCGCCTTGGAAAAGGGGAGGGGCTTCTCTCCGTGATAATGGCGATATATTATATTTTGTCACATTAACTTAAGTGGTTGTTGACAGGGGCTGACGGTCTCCCACACACATTTAGCGCGTCAACACGGTATATTTACTATTTAAATGATTTGGCATATAATGTTTTTTGACAGGATTTTTTTTCTTCTTTTTTTCCCAAATTTTAAGAGGGGCGGCGCCCTAGCGCCCCCTATGGACGAACCGCCACTGGTCTCCACCTGTTCCCCATGACCCTCATGTGATGGTCTCCTCTGACCCCTGACGGTCTCCACCTGTTCCCCATGACCCTCATGTGATGGTCTCCTCTGACCCCTGATGGTCTCCACCTGTTCCCCATAACCTTCATGTGATGGTCTCCTCTGACCCCTGACCCCTGATGGTCTCCACCTGTTCCCCATGACCTTCATGTGATGGTCTCCTCTGACCCCTGACCCCTGATGGTCTCCACCTGTTCCCCATGACCCTCATGTGATGGTCCCCCCTGACCCCTGATGGTCTCCACCTGTTCCCCATGACCCTCATGTGATGGTCCCCCCTGACCCCTGATGGTCTCCACCTGTTCCCCATGACCCTCATGTGATGGTCCCCCCTGACCCCTGATGGTCTCCACCTGTTCCCCATGACCCTCATGTGCTCATAGTCTGCGTCTCCCCTTTGTCTTGTCTAACCCTGTCGAGTCCATGTCAGTGTGTCGCGCGCACAGTGAGTCTCTGTGTGCAGCCAATCAGAAGCTCACAGAAACGCAGATTTCAATGCAACTTGTTGGCGGCTCCGTGATCTCCTCTGGAGCAGAGCGGATCGCTTCATGCCCCCCCCCCCCCCCCCCTTGGGCGGTTTTAATTGTTGCTGGAGAAAACTCCCAATGTGCAGCGCGCTTCGATGCACCAGGTGGAGCTCCACCGACACGTTTTACACGTTTCACTTGAACTCTGGAAAAGGGCATTTTCTAAAGCTGAATGTCATCAATTCGAGTCGCTTCAAGTGTTTCGGGACGAGTGAAATAACTTGCTTTCCTGTGGTTCTATATGTACCCACAGACCGGCATGCTCTACCTCTCTGGATGAGATGTGAAGCAGTCGCTGACAGCAGCAGCGTCGTGAAGCTGCTTCCCTCTCAGTGGAGTCTGCATTCCGCTCCTTTGGACGTGCGTGTGACCGCGGGACACCGCTGCTCCCGGGTCGCTTTTGAACTCCGTTTTACTTCAAGAGGACTGGATAGAAATTCGTCAAATGAAGGAAACACATGGTACGTTTCTAATGTTTTTTCTTTTTCTTTATTTCTAAATAAATAAACATCACCTGTCCGTGTTCGCTGTGCCATTACGCACGGATCGGAGAGTGCAGGGGAGGGAACTGTAACGTTCCACTTGAGGAGCAAACATCACAGGTTCAAACCGGCTTTTATAGAAATATAAAACAACTCTGCTGAGAATCTAGAAATGAATCCCACACATCAGATGAATATTTCTCAAAATAGGCTCGACTCAATAAACGAGCCACTCAGGGGAAGTCACACGCGTCGTGGATTTAAAGGTTCTGTGAAGTGCAAGACATGAAAATAATAAAATGAATCTCCAGTGTGACACAACTGATTGGCAAGGTGAGAACCAGCGAGATATTTCAGGAAGCACATTATCTTTCTTTTCTAAAAATGTAACTATCTTATCTAATTTCAGCTCCTCATGGTCAGTAACTGCAGCCAAATATAACTTTACAAATGGGTTGATTAGCTATTCATAATTCCTATTAAAATAATGAAAATATGAAGGTTCCAAGTTATTTGTTCTGACTTAATGTTGTGTTATGTTTCAACCTCTGAGTGAACAGTTTAAAGGATTGGCATGGTGAGGAGCTTATAGAGCATATTTAATTTAATGACAAGGCTTTATGAATCTATATGCTGATGGAGGAGTCACTGGTTGTCTGGTCATGGGGCTGAACTTACATTACAGATGTTTTCTTTCAAACCAGCAGTTAGGCACATGCATCCAACTCCATGAAGCCCATGGGACAGCAGAGTGGAGCCACATGGTGGTATTGGTTATTGGTAATAAGCCCTACAGGCTTTTTGTGCAGAGCATTAACAGTTTTTTTCGTTTGCTAAACGACAGTGGGCACAACTGGAGTCACATGTGCAAAACTCTAACTCCAGTCTGCACAGCAGCAGTTCATGTGGACCAAACTCTAGTTTGTTTTTCATTGCTTGAACACAGTTTTCAAAACTCTAACACTTATCCCACGACTTTAACCACAGCCTGCAACACTGTGGATTTGTACTTTGTTCAAATGCTAACACTGCTGTCAAACCCATGAACCACACACATCAAAGCGGAATTTCAGCCTGGTGCCTTTCAAACACTGGACGTTTCAGCTGAAGGCTAAGCAGGTGTCTTGTTTTAGACTTGTTAGTGAACACATACATATATATATATATATATATATATATATATATATATATATATATATATATATATAGGTAGAGCTCAGAAATCATTTTGGAAATGGAATAAGGAAAGGCGGAGTTCGTGGAGGAGAGAAGGCTGGCAGGGAGAGGATGCGTGGAGGAAGACAAGAGCTGTTATTCCAGATAAATAAGGGCTCCACTTATAGACCATGTAATGTAATGTCGTGAACCAAGTGTTTGGTCACCACCCACATGACCAATGTCTCTTTGGCGAGACACAAGTCAGAAGGGACTGCCAGGGATGGATAAGGCCCTCCAGAGTTCTTCCCCAGGTGCATGAGAGAGGAGCATTAGATGTGATGTTGATGACAACATGTGGTCGATGCTAGAGAGAGGCGATTAGCCCCTCAATTATTTGTTTGAATTATATTTTGTTTCACCTTTTTCTCATTACTGTAATTCCGTAAATTACCATGAACTAATGAAGCAAGCTGCTAATTCTCATTTACCTTAAAGAATTGTTTTGTTCTAAAATTTCATAAATCATGTGAAAGAATGTCCTCTTTTTCTTTGAAGAAATATTACTTTCTGTTTGAAGTCACTGAAATTGTTCCAAACTGTAAGATGAAAATTAGTATTTCTGTATTGGTGTTTGATGCTAGTGTTTCTCTCCGTGTGTTCTGGTGACAGTGTGTGTGTTACCTCAGTGAAGTTATTAAAGAGTGTTTAGCTGCACTGAGCTGTTTTGAATCATGTGTTAGAGTTGTGTTGCTTGGAATGAGCAGT